>NC_090648.1:458855054-459025054 GCF_040937935.1 Hyperolius riggenbachi | reverse complement strand
CACTGGAGAGTGGCACGGTGAGTTCTTCTCCCCATGCTCTACTCACAGCACTGCTGGGGGGATCTGGAGGGAGGGAGGGATGGATAAATGATTGGTGCAGGTAGGGTGGATCTGGAATCCCGCCGGGCCGCCGCTAGTAACTGTTCTGCTCTGCTGGCTCCATGTGGGCTTCCCTGCAGATTGCAACCCACAGTGTGCTGACAGGCATCCATCAGTCCTAGGAAAGCTCACAGAAGCAAAAAAAAGTGGAGCTGGCGGCACAGAGTAGCATGGACGAGCCTGACTCATCCTTAATGCTTTCAGCATCTTTTAGCTGGACGAGTCACACTCATCCTTACCGTTAGGGAGGTTAAAGTAAATACTAGGGATGGGCCGACGAATCCGGCGAATCCACGAATCCCTAGAATATTGGGAAATATTTGAGATTCGTGGATTCGAATACCAACGCCATTTTCCACTTTACGAATCCGCCGAATCCCGACGCTGCATCGCCGCGCATCCGCCGCTCGCACTCGTCCTCCTCCGACCCCCCCCCCCCCCCGCGTCTCCTCCGCCCGCCTGCATACTTTGTATCAACTCACCTGTCCAGTGGGTCGCAGAGCGGCAGACCTCTCGCTGACTTCCTGGTTCCCTTTAGTGACGGCTTTTACAATGACGTCATCAGTAAAAGCCGGTCCGGCCACTAGAGGGAACCGAGAAGTAACGACAAGGTCTGCCGCTCTGCGCTCCACTGGACAGGTGAGATGATACTTATGCAGGGGTGAGCGGAGGAGGCACGGGGACGGAGGAGGCCGTGGGAGTGAGCGGAGGAGGCACGGGGGGAGGGGGGGAGCGATACCTACCTACCTACCGGCCACTATACCTACCTACCTACAGGCCCCTATACCTACCTAAAGGCCCCCTATACGTACCTACCTACCTACCGGCCACTATACCTACCTACCTACAGGCCCCTAAACCTACCTAAAGGCCCCCTATACGTACCTACCTACCTACCTAAAGGCCCCTATACCTACCTACAGGCCTCTATACCTACCTACCTACCTAGAGGCCCCCTATACGTGCCTACCTACCTAAAGGCCCCTATACCTACCTACCTAAAGGCCCCTATACCTACCTACCTACATACCTACCTATACTTAAGGCCCTATACCCTGCTACCTATACTGAAGGTCCCTTTAACTACCTACCTACCTACAGGACACTATACCTACCGGCCACTATACCTACCTACCTACCTACAGGCCACTATACCTACCTAAAGGCCCCCTATACGTACCTACCTACCTAAAGGCCCCTATACCTACCTACCTAAAGGCCCCTATACCTACCTACATACCTACCTATACTTAAGGCCCTATACCCTGCTACCTATACTGAAGGTCCCTTTACCTACCTAAAGGCCCCTATACCTACCTACATACCTACCTATACTTAAGGCCTCTATATACCCTGTTACCTATACTGAAGGCCCATATACCCTGCTAGCTATACTTAGTGTTGGGCGAACACCTAGATGTTCGGGTTCGCGAACATCGCCTCGATGTTCGGGTGTTCGCGCCGAACTCCGAACATAATGGAAGTCAATGGGGACCCGAACTTTCGTGCTTTGTAAAGCTTCCTTACATGCTACATACCCCAAATTTGAAGGGTATGTGCACCTTGGGAGTGGGTACAAGAGGAAAAAAAATATTTGAAAAAGAGCTTATAGTTTTTGAGAAAATTGATTGTAAAGTTTCAAAGGAAAAACTGTCTTTTAAATGTGGAAAATGTCATGTTTCTTTGCACAGGTAACATGCTTTTTGTCGCCATGCAGTCATAAATGTAATACAGAGAAGAGGTTCCAGGAAAAGGGACCGGAAACGCTAACCCAGCAGCAGCAGCAGCACACGTGAGGAAACAGGAGGAGCCGCAGGAGGAGAAGGCCACGCTTTTTGAGACACAACATCCCAGGCCTTGCATGAGGACAAATAGCGTGCGGATATAGCAATGCTTTTTGCCGCCATGCAGTCATAAATGTAATAAAGATGAGAGGTTCAATAAACAGGGACCGGAAACGCTAACCCAGCAGCAGCACACGTGAGGGAACAGGAGGAGCCGCAGGAGGAGAAGGCCACGCTTTTTGAGACACAACATCCCAGGCCTTGCATGAGGACAAATAGCGTGCGGATATAGCAATGCTTTTTGCCGCCATGCAGTCATAAATGTAATAAAGATGAGAGGTTCAATAAACAGGGACCGGAAACACTAACCCAGCAGCAGCAGCAGCAGCACACGTGAGGGAACAGGAGGAGCCGCAGGAGGAGAAGGTCACGCTTTTTGAGACACAACATCCCAGGCCTTGCATGAGGACAAATAGCGTGCGGACATAGCAATGCTTTTTGCCGCCATGCAGTCATAAATGTAATAAAGATGAGAGGTTCAATAAACAGGGACCGGAAACGCTAACCCAGCAGCAGCAGCAGCAGCAGCACACGTGAGGGAACAGGAGGAGCCGCAGGAGGAGAAGGCCACGCTTTTTGAGGCACAACATCCCAGGCCTTGCATGAGGACAAATAGCGTGCGGATATAGCAATGCTTTTTGCCGCCATGCAGTCATAAATGTAATAAAGATGAGAGGTTCAATAAACAGGGACCGGAAACGCTAACCCAGCAGCAGCAGCAGCACACGTGAGGGAACAGGAGGAGCCGCAGGAGGAGAAGGCCACGCTTTTTGAGGCACAACATCCCAGGCCTTGCATGAGGACAAATAGCGTGCAGATATAGCAATGCTTTTTGCCGCCATGCAGTCATAAATGTAATAAAGATGAGAGGTTCAATAAACAGGGACCGGAAACGCTAACCCAGCAGCAGCAGCAGCAGCACACGTGAGGGAACAGGAGGAGCCGCAGGAGTAGAAGGCCACGCTTTTTGAGACACAACATCCCAGGCCTTGCATGAGGACAAATAGCGTGCGGATATAGCAATGCTTTTTGCCGCCATGCAGTCATAAATGTAATAAAGATGAGAGGTTCAATAAACAGGGACCGGAAACGCTAACCCATCACAGATGGTCATTGTTCATGTTACTTGGTTGGGGTCCAGGAGTGTTGCGTAGTCGTTTCCAATCCAGGATTGATTCATTTTAATTTGAGTCAGACGGTCTGCATTTTCTGTGGAGAGGCGGATACGCCGATCTGTGACGATGCCTCCGGCAGCACTGAAACAGCGTTCCGACATAACGCTGGCTGCCGGGCAAGCCAGCACCTCTATTGCGTACATTGCCAGTTCGTGCCAGGTGTCTAGCTTCAATACCCAATAGTTGAAGGGTGCAGATGGATTGTTCAACACAGCTACGCCATCTGACATGTAGTCCTTGACCATCTTCTCCAGGCGATCGGTGTTGGAGGTGGATCTGCACGCTTGCTGTTCTGTGGGCTGCTGCTGCATGGGTGTCATAAAATTTTCCCACTCCAAGGACACTGCCGATACCATTCCCTTTTGGGCACTAGCTACGGCTTGTGTTGTTTGCTGCCCTCCTGGTCGTCCTGGGTTTGCGGAAGTCAGTCTGTCGGCGTACAACTGGCTAGAGGAGGGGGAGGATGTCAATCTCCTCTCTAAAGTCTCCACAAGGGCCTGCTGGTAGTTTTCCATTTTGACCTGTCTGACTCTTTCTTCAAGCAGTTTTGGAACATTGTGTTTGTACCGTGGATCCAGAAGGGTATAAACCCAGTAATTGGTGTTGTCCAGAATGCGCACAATGCGTGGGTCGCGTTCAATGCAGTCTAGCATGAATTGAGCCATGTGTGCCAGAGTCCTGCCAGAATTCTCATCATCCTCTTGTGAGCGTTGTGATAGTTGTTGTGATGCATCATAGTCGTCACCTTCTTCCTGGTCTGCTTCTGCTGACCATTCGCGCTGAATTGTGGAAGTCCAACGTGCACCGCTCTGGCCCTCGTCAGTGGTGGCAGGAAATTCCTGCTCCAACTCCAGCTGTTCCTCCTCCTCTTCTTCATCATAGCTGCTGGGGCCAGCGTTTCCTGAGGCGGATGGCCTGATGTTGGTACCATCACGCTGATCGTTTTCTCCCTCAGATTCCCACCAGTTGCATCATGACAGCTGTTTCCTTGATTTTCAACATCGACCTCTTCAGTAAACACAGCAGTGGTATGGTAATGCTGACTGAAGAGTTGTCACTTCTCACAAGCAATGTGGATTGCTCAAAATTTTGGAGGACTTGGCAGAGGTCCAACATGTTGGCCCAATCGGATCCACAGAAGCTTGGCAGCTGTCCGGATGCGCCTCGGTACTGCGCCGTCATGTACTGGACCACTGCACTCTTCTGCTCGCAAAAGCGGGCTAGCATGTGCAGCGTAGAATTCCAGCGCGTAGGGACATCACACAGCAAGCGATGGTGGGGGAGATTGAAGCGCTCCTGCATCTTGGCGAGTGCCCCCGAAGCAGTACTGGAATTTCTGCAATGTTTGGCCACTCGTCGCACCTTCAGCAGAAGATCGGCCACGCCTGGGTATGTCCTCAGGAACCGCTGAACTACTAGGTTCATCACGTGCGCCAGGCAAGGGATGTGTGTCAGCTTAGCCAACCTTAAAGCGCGAATGAGATTACTCCCATTATCACAAACAACCATGCCCGGTTTCAGGTCCAGCGGTGCCAGCCACAAATCCGTCTGTTCCTTTATTCCCCTCCAAATTTCCTCCCCTGTGTGCTGCTTATCCCCAAGGCAGATCAGCTTCAGCAACGCTTGCTGACGCATGCCAACAGCTGTTCTGCACTGCTTCCACGATCCTACTGCTGTTGGGTTAGCGTTTCCGGATGAGGTACAGCTTTGAGATGCGTTGGAGGAGAAGGAGTCAGAGAGGTAGGTGCTGCTGTTGTTATCCAGTGGGAGGGACGGCGGTGCAGCTGTTTGCGGCGTGGGCAACACCCGCGCCGTAGCAGGTGAGGAATCGCTGCCAGGCTCCACAAGGTTCACCCAGTGCGCGGTAAGGGAGATGTATCGACCCTGGCCGAACACACTCGTCCAGGTGTCAGTGGTGAGGTGAACCTTGCAGGCAACGGCATTCTTCAAGCTTCGGGTTATTTTGCTGACCACGTGCTCATGCAACTCAGGCACTGCAGAGCGCGCAAAGTGGTAGCGGCTGGGAACCACGTAACGTGGGATGGCCACTGACATCATGCCCTTGAAGCTGTTTGTCTCCACCACTCGATATGGCAGCATTTCGCAGGCCAGAAGCTTGGCTATGCTGGCTGTTACTGCCACGGCCCGGGGGTCATTTGCTGGCAATTTCCTCTTGCGCTCAAACATCTCCGACACAGACAACTGAACCGTAGCGCTGCACACGGAAGGGCTGTTGGTTGTTGTGTTTGATGAACACTGGGAGACCTCAAGAGCACTACTCCGGAAAGTGACAGTATCAGCGTCGTCTGATGTTTGTGAATGTTGTGAACCACGCAATGGCTGGGCTACTGCTGCTGCTGAGGCGGGTCTGGTGGTGAGTCTGGTGAACCCAAGGGAGGCAGTGTTGCTGGTACCCTGTCCTGCCCACAGAGTGGGATGTTTGGATAGCATGTGGCGGCTCATGCTGGTGGTGGAGAGGTTGTTAATACTTTTCCCCCTGCTCAGGCGGGTCTTGCACACCTTGCAAATCGCCATGGTAACATCCTCAGTGCAGTCTTCAAAGAAAGCCCAGACTTTGGAGCACCTGCCTTGCTGGCGATTTCTGTTTGCTCCTCTTTTGCCTCTCACTTGAACTTCCACGCTTGTGGTGCCTGAAATTGCGCGCCGCCTGCCTTGTGGCACAAGGCGAACTCGTGCAGCAGTGGGTTCTTCAACAGACTCATCTGTGCTGCTGCTACGACGGCGATGTTCTCGTTCACAAACAAAATCTGGGTCTCTGTCCACATTGTCCATACCCTCCTCTTCCATCTCCTGAAACTCGTCATATGTCATTGTGGGGGGCCGCCGCCGTGGAGTAGAGCTCCGCAGAACAACCTCTGCGCAGCTCACTCCAACGTCGTCTTCCAGATCTTGTCGGCCGACCTCCTGCAATTGCAACCCCTCCTGCCCAACTTGCTCTGGGATTTGGGTTTCCGAGTCCTCCTCGGACTCGCCTTGTATTTCAGTGATGTGCTGGTGCTGCTTAACCCACTGCTGGACGCTTGAGAGGTTATCCAAGTCATTATCTGGTCCTGTTCTTTTGGATTTGTGAGGGTTGTTGTCCTGGACAACATGGGCGGTATTGAGTGGGTTTTCTTGGGTGCTCCCCTGTGGCCTGTACGTGAACCGTCAGGGGAAACACCTCTTCCCTTGCCCCTCCCTCTTTCACCGGATTTCTTCCTCATTTCACTTATCCTTAAAGTACACGCTGACTGGCAGCAGTACAGTGGCAGTACAGAAATGCTATACAGTGGCGGGTGAGCGGTGTACCACTATTCCCAGCAGCGACACAGAGCACAATGCTATACAGTGGCGGGTGAGCGGTGTACTACTATTCCCAGCAGACACAGAGTGGCAGTAAACAGAATGCTATATAGTGTGGCTGAGCGAGGTACACAGAGTGGCAGTAAACAGAATGCTATATAGTGTGGCTGAGCGAGCGGTGTACTACTATTCCCAGCAGACACAGAACAGTAAACAGAATGCTATATAGTGTGGCTGAGCGGTGTACCACTATTCCCAGCAGCGACACAGAGCACAATGCTATACAGTGGCGGGTGAGCGGTGTACCACTATTCCCAGCAGCGACACAGAGCACAATGCTATACAGTGGCGGGTGAGCGGTGTACCACTATTCCCAGCAGCGACACAGAGCACAATGCTATACAGTGGCGGGTGAGCGGTGTACTACTATTCCCAGCAGACACAGAGTGGCAGTAAACAAAATGCTATATAGTGTGGCTGAGCGAGGTACACAGAGTGGCAGTAAACAGAATGCTATATAGTGTGGCTGAGCGAGCGGTGTACTACTATTCCCAGCAGACACAGAACAGTAAACAGAATGCTATATAGTGTGGCTGAGCGAGGTACACAGAGTGGCAGTAAACAGAATGCTATATAGTGTGGCTGAGCGAGCAGTGTACTACTATTTTCAGCAGACACAGAACAGTAAACAGAATGCTTTATAGTGTGGCTGAGCGAGGTACACAGAGTGGCAGTAAACAGAATGCTATATAGTGTGGCTGAGCGAGGGGTGTACTACTATTCCTAGCAGACACAGAACAGTAAACAGAATGCTATATAGTGTGGCTGAGCGAGGTACACAGAGTGGCAGTAAACAGAATGCTATATAGTGTGGCTGAGCGAGGGGTGTACTACTATTCCCAGCAGACACAGAACAGTAAACAGAATGCTATATAGTGTGGCTGAGCGAGGTACACAGAGTGGCAGTAAACAGAATGCTATATAGTGTGCCTGAGCGAGCGGTGTACTACTATTCCCAGCAGACACAGAACAGTAAACAGAATGCTATATAGTGTGGCTGAGCGAGGTACACAGAGTGGCAGTAAACAGAATGCTATATAGTGTGGCTGAGCGAGCGGTGTACTACTATTCCCAGCAGACACAGAACAGTAAACAGAATGCTATATAGTGTGGCTGAGCGAGGTACACAGAGTGGCAGTAAACAGAATGCTATATAGTGTGGCTGAGCGAGGTACACAGAGTGGCAGTAAACAGAATGCTATATAGTGTGCCTGAGCGAGCGGTGTACTACTATTCCCATCAGACACAGAACAGTAAACAGAATGCTATATAGTGTGGCTGAGCGAGGTACACAGAGTGGCAGTAAACAGAATGCTATATAGTGTGGCTGAGCGAGCGGTGTACTACTATTCCCAGCAGACACAGAACAGTAAACAGAATGCTATATAGTGTGGCTGAGCGAGGTACACAGAGTGGCAGTAAACAGAATGCTATATAGTGTGGCTGAGCGAGCGGTGTACTACTATTCCCAGCGGACACAGAACAGTAAACAGAATGCTATATAGTGTGGCTGAGCGAGGTACACAGAGTGGCAGTTAACAGAATGCTATATAGTGTGGCTGAGCGAGCGGTGTACTACTATTCCCAGCAGACACAGAACAGTAAACAGAATGCTATATAGTGTGGCTGAGCGAGGTACACAGAGTGGCAGTAAACAGAATGCTATATAGTGTGGCTGAGCGAGCGGTGTACTAATATTCCCAGCAGACACAGAACAGTAAACAGAATGCTATATAGTGTGGCTGAGCGAGGTACACAGAGTGGCAGTAAACAGAATGCTATATAGTGTGGCTGAGCGAGCGGTGTACTACTATTCCCAGCAGACACAGAACAGTAAACAGAATGCTATATAGTGTGGCTGAGCGAGGTACACAGAGTTGCAGTAAGCAGAATGCTGAGCGAGCGGTGTACTACTATTCCCAGCAGCGACACAATGACTGGGGGGACCCTGGCTAGCGTGGCTGGAGCGCGAACTACCCTGCCTGCCTACCCAAAGCTAAACCCACAGACAAATGGCGGAAATATGACGTGGTTCGGGTATTTATTTACCCGAACCACGTGACAGTTCGGCCAATCAGAGCGCGTTCGGGCCCGAACCACGTGACCCGTTCGGCCAATCACAGCGCTAGCCGAACGTTCGGGGAACATTCGGCCATGCGCTCTTAGTTCGGCCATGCGGCCGAACGGTTTGGCCGAACACCATCAGGTGTTCGGCCGAACTCGAACATCACCCGAACAGGGTGATGTTCTGCAGAACCCGAACAGTGGCGAACACTGTTCGCCCAACACTAGCTATACTGAAGGCCCATATACCCTGCTACCTATACTGAAGGCCCATATACCTTGCTACCTATACTGAAGGCCCATATACCTTTCTACCTATACTGCAGGCCTCTATACCTTGCTACCTGTACTGAAAGCTACCAATATTGAAGGCACCCATACCTAGCTAGCTATACTGAAGGCACCTTTACCTCGCTACCTATACTGCGGGCAACTATACCACGGATCGCACAATTCTTATGTGCAGGATTCGTTAGATTCGGGATTCGAAAGGTTTGAGATATTCGAGAACCTTTTTAGATTCGGATCCGGATCCGGATTCGAAGAAATTGTGGATTCGTCCTATCCCTAGTAAATACAGTATCTTTTAATTTTCATTTCCTGTCTGTTTTACAACAATACTTATTGTTTACATGTTTGCGGCTTCACTTCGAGCCCAGCTGAAAACGATCTTTATAATTTATTATGATTTCCTTATCCACCCGTGCCCATTTTCCCTCTCACCTCTATTTCATGCACGCTTTTAACCTATCAGGTTTAAACTGAAGCAGCAGGACTTTGGGATCTTATGGGACGGTGGCCTGCACTATCGATTTCATAATCGTATGGACTTTTCACCATGCACAGGCCATCCTACTACATCTCTACCATTCATAATGCATTGTGGTACCTTCTGCCTGTATAATTTGTATCTATTACTAGTATGAATCATTACTATGTGTTTACTGTGACTAAGAAATCCTGGTTCTAGTTTGCAAAGCACCAGACACAACTAAGTGTACTCTT
This sequence comes from Hyperolius riggenbachi, assembly GCF_040937935.1. Lineage (NCBI taxonomy): Eukaryota > Metazoa > Chordata > Amphibia > Anura > Hyperoliidae > Hyperolius > Hyperolius riggenbachi. The sequence goes on along the minus strand of NC_090648.1, from coordinate 459,015,504 downwards.
GCAGTCATACACAGGGCTTATGCTGGGAATACACGTTAAGTTTTTACTTTAGATAGATGGGTTCGATAGATAAATTCCAACCTGTTGGATCTGGTCGATTCTACTTTCGTTTCGATTCTCCTCATTCAAGTGAATGTAATTGATAAGAAAAGATAAGGAATCGAGAGGGGAATCGAGCAGTGAATCGAGAGTAGAATCGATCGAAAGCGAAAATGACGGCAAAAACGAACGCAAAAACGCATCGTGTATTCCCAGCATTAGAATACAATTAACTGCACAAATCATCAGCTTTAAAGGGACTCTGAAGTGAAAATTAACTTATGATATAATGATTTGTATGTACAGTATAGTACTGCTAAGAATTAAAACATAATTAGCACAGATATGAGTCTCATATTGTTTCCAGTACAGGAAGAGTTAAGAAACGTCAGTAGTTATCTATGCAAAGGAGCTTCTGTGAGCTCTGCAACTTTATAAAGTGTGGACAGCAATATCTTTTTAAGCACTTATCTCAACTGTCTCTCATTGTTTGTTTCTTCTTTGTCAAGACAAGACAAGACAAGACAAATAACATTTATATCGCGCTTTTCTCCTGGCGGACTCAAAGCGCCAGAGCTGCAGCCACAAGGACGCGCTCTATAGGCAGGAGCAGTGTTAGGGAGACTTGCCTAAGGTCTCCTACTGAATAGGTGCTGGCTTACTGAACAGGTAGTTCTTTGTTTGTTTTTTCTGCAGAGAAACCATCAAAGGGTCATTAGCCTGCTCTGTGAAATCATTTACAATGCTGAGTGTAAATTGCTTTGCTATAAAGCATGTTTATTAATGTATTATGATATTGTAACTGTACCTTTGTAAGTGCAAAACTATGCTATCAGTTGTACTCTTCTTTGCCTGTTATAAAAATTTCTATAAAAATGATTGAAATATAAAATGCTGAGAGTATTGTGGAAACTGCAATTATTAGATAATGATGCAATGTTATAAAAAAAAAAGCTATATACCTGAAAATAAAAATGACACTATTTTCTTTGCTACTAATGTTCTATTAATTATCCGTACTACACAACAAATGTATTATATCATGAGGGGTTTTTTCGCTTCACTGTCACTTTAAGCACTGACAAAAATAAAGCTATCTGCTTCATTTTCACTTGTACACCTGCACTGGTTGTTTTTCTTCATAGCATAATAACGCTGACCCCAAAAAGTCTAACATAATAAATTACATACATTTAGTTTGTCACAAAGATAGATTTATTTTGCTTAATTTTATTTTGCAATTAAACAGTATCCCCATTAAAATATTTTAAAACCATCTTAGTTTTATCATGGTAAGTTAACACTGAAACTAATGCGCTATTGGTTTATTTTGTTTGTTTAATTTCAATAAATAGGTAGAGATGTTATTGAACCGTTCGCTAGCGAATCTCTATGGTCAAATACTACTTCCGGGTCGCTATGACCCGGAGTAGTACATCTGCGCTGGGCCGGTGGTGTGCGTCCTTGATCGCGCGCTTGTTGCTGGGCACTTTCTGCACATGTGCGTGACGTCATGAGTGACGCTCATGCGCAGCCGTACTACTCTGGGTCATAGCGACCCGGAAGTAGTACAGGGTGAGGGGTTCGCCAGCGATAGGTTCCCGAACTGTTCACTGACATCTCTATAAATAGGTGCTTCAGTTTTTGCCTGCATGATTCCATACTCAAGACAACAGTGTAGAGACAGTTAGACAAAGTTTAAAGAGGAGCTGTTAGGTATAGGGTCTCAGAGAAAATAAACACATATATCAGTAGCTAAAGATTGGCTGTACTTACATTACATATGCATTTCACTGTCCACGTTTGGATTTCACAGAATTTGTATATAGTATATGCAGAGATAGATGCTCCTGACAGCTCATGGCAGGCTCCATGTTTGTGAAGCCAAATGTGTCGTCATGTCCTGCCTGCTTCTGATCACACATAAGCTCGTTCTTGAACAACACGGTGTGCAGTGAATATTAATGAGCCATGTGGCTAGGAACAATAGCTGACTCCTGCAGTGTAGTCTGCCCGGAGATTTATCAGTGCTACGCTCTGGACTGATTACACAAGCTGCTGTACCGTCTCATTAGCAGCCGAGGGGAGGGCCCCAGAATGCTTTGCAGTTTAGCTGCGGCTTGCGTCTTTATGGGTCTATAACAGACTTTAAGATAAGCACACATCAAAGGTAACTGAAATGTTTATCTTCACTAATGGCTTTTGAGCTTCCTTCTAAACTGTTTAACACAGGAGAATAGAGGTTTAAATTAGCTTCTGCAGCCTGACAGTTACTCTTTAAATAAGTGCATGTGGTTTTGTCTGACCCATATAGCATGTTGGGGGTTAATCAAAACAAACTTACTCCATGCTAACAACCACTGTTCTAAAAAATAATAATAATAATCTATTTAAAAACTTCCCTTGCTTTATATTGTACAAAGTAACAAAATACATTCCATGACTGTTTCCTTAGAACACGTCAAACTCAAGGCCCATGGGTCTAATGCAGCCCCCCCTGTCATTTTAGGTGGCTCTCAAATGCTTCATATGTGCATCATTGAAAGTAGTAGTGTTGCTCGGATACAATCATAGCCGCATAGCCGTTATTCACGAGCATTTTTTCACTATCCAACATCGTGATCCAAATCCGTGATTGGGAATCGATCACGGCAGTCAATTACGAATTCAGCTGTTATTTCAAGTATTTGGCCCGTGATGGCAGCAGTGATCACAAGAAAAATGTCCGTGATTATCACCTGAAAATCCGCCGACTTTAGCGGTTAATAGCAAAGCCCCCTTAAATGGTAGAAACACCAAATTTGCCAGACATGTTAAGAAGAACAGTGGAAACAAGAGGAACAAAAACTATGTATTTACCGCATTTACATGTATACTTTTTTCCTTTGAAATTTCCTTTAAAGTGTAACTGTCGGGCATAAAATAAAAAATCAATTCTTTATTTTTATCTGGTAAACAAGTAATCAGGGTGCTAACCAGGCAATCCAAAAGTTAAAATATCTATTACTTTTCTTGTTTATAAATGATCATTCCCCAGTTTACCTAACTCTTATTTGGTACGTTGCCGCAAACAGGAAGTTGCAGGGCATACTGGGTTGTCCTCTTTTGCTTCTGTACATTCTGAGGGGAAATAAAAAAGCAAAAAAAAAGACAACCCAGCATGCCCTGCAATTCCTTTGTGCGGCAAAGTACCAAATAAGAGTCAGGTAAACTGGGAAATGATCATTTACAAACAAGAAAAGTAATAGAGATTTTAACTTTTGGATTGCCTGATTAGCATCCTTATTACTTGTTTACAGCACTTGAGGATTTTGTAGTGTCGGCACTAAATGCACCAAACGGACCTTTAAGGTGACCGGGCCTTTCCGTGATGTGCACACATACAGCAGTATTCAAAAGTCCATAGAGAAAAGACGGTGCACCATCCGTAATGCTTCAAGGTTTATTTGCCCACCATCACCATCACAGGGTTAACATTGGACATTGGTCTCTGAGGAAGCGAGTGATCGCGAAACGGCTGTCAGGCCGTCACTTGTATGCTGCTTGTTAACCCTGTGATGGTGATGGTGGGCAAATAAACCTTGAAGAATTACGGATGGTGCACCGTCTTTTCTCTATGGATTTTTTTTATTACTTGTTTACCAGATAAAAATAAAGAATTGATTTTTGAATTTATGCCCGACAGTTACACTTTAACTTTAAAATTGATTTTCTCAAAAAGTATAAGGTCTTTTTGACATTTTTTTCCTCTTGTTCCTACTATTCTTCACATACCTGGGAAATTTGGTGTTTCTAGCAAGTAAGGGGGCTTTTCTATTAACCACTAAAGTCAGCGGGTTTTGGCGGTTTTTAATTGCGAATACTTTTTTGATTTGAAACTTTAAAATCAATTTTCTAAAAAATTATTAGGTCTTTTTGAGAAAAATGTTTTAGGTTGTAGCCACTGATCACCTTTATAATCCATGCAATTTTGGTAGTTGTAGCATGTGATGGGTGCTTTGCTATGAACGTTAAAGTCAAATTCTACATAGATTCTACATGTAATCACAGCTAAAATCCAAGTCGAATCCGGAGCTCCGAATCAAATCCGGATCAAGATCACGGCATATCCGGATTTCGATTCTGCCGTGGCCGGATTTACTTGAATTCGTGATTGGGGGTATCTGAGCATCACTGGAAAGCAGTAAAAGAATGATAGCATAACTGCCTTCCCATCCGGGAGGAGCACACCAGTGATAGTGTTTCTGTGAGCTACGGTACAGCAACAACTCATGGGATCCAACAGCGAAATTAACATGGGATCTCCTCCTGGGATCCAACCCCCCCCCCCCCCCCCCATGTGGCTAGTAAAACACCTCCACACCCCCCCCCCGACACTTTCTTCCCTCCTAGGAGAGTAGTGTAGCAGTGCAGTGTACTTATTTGCCTGCTCCAGCGCTTGTATCTCTTGAGTTCCTCCTAGCAGCTGCACGCTTTGTGCTTCCATACCTACAGCTCCCAGTCACATTACATGCGTTTGGAGCCAGATGTAGGTAGCATGGAGCATGTGGCTGTCAGTAACATCAGAGGAGACCTGAAGCAGCCAGCACTGATGCAGGTAAATATTAAACTGCTCCACTGAGCTACTCTGCAGGAGGAGGAGGAGGAGTCTGCCACCCACAGTCAATATAGTCATGCCACTTAGTTTGAGACAATAAATGTTAAATCTTGATTAATAATTTGGACCATGACTTAGACCATGTTCTAGATGTTGGGCCATTACATGATTGATTTAGACACACCTGAAAAAATCTTAAGAGGAATGTCTCCATAGCTTGTTTAGGAGTGATGTTTTACAATACTTTTCTTGTTTAAAGAGAACCCGAGGTGGGTTTGTGAAATCATATTAGGTCACAGAGGCATGTTGTGTGCACTGTGACCAGCCTGTGTCCTTCTATTCTGCCTCCAGCCCCTCCCCTTATAAAAACTGCCAGACTAGCCACAAGTAGATTGTCGCTAGCCTGCTATTTACCTTATCCTGTCAGTCAGCGCCACTCCCCCTGCCTCCTGTATAGCACGGCTCCCCGTCTGTGTCCCTTCCCTTCCCTTGTGGTGGCTGGATGGTGTAATGGTTAAAGGCTCCGCCTCTGACGCAGGAGACCAGGGTTCAAATCTCAGCTCTGCCTGTTCAGTAAGCCAGCCCTATTTCAGTAGGAGACCTTTGGCAAGTCTCCCTAACACTGCTACTGTCTATAGAGTGCGCCCTAGTGGCTGCTGTTCTGGCGCTTTGAGTCCGCCAGGAGAAAAGCGCGATATAAATGTTATTTGGCTTGTCTTCCCGCTTCTGTAAGCTTCCTCCTATTGGCTTACGGAGGCGGGGAGGGAAGGGACTGACAGGATAAGGTAAATAGCAGGCTAGCGACAATCTGCTTGTCGCTAGCTTGTCGGTTTTTATAAGGGGGAACAGCAGAGCGGGGGGGGGGGGGGGGCTGGGGGCAGAATGGAAGGACACAGAGGCTGGTCACAGTACACACAGCATGCCTCTGTGTCCTAATATGATTTCACAAACCCACCTCGGGGTCTCTTTAAGCTACCCAGCTGACAGAGATACTTTTCAGGATAGTGCTAGTCTGCCTGGAAGAAGTTCATTTTATTATTCCAGATTTGTACAAGTATATCATCATATTCTGCCCCCTGCTTTGCTGTGAATTTCATTGCCCCATATTTAAAGAAAGTCCACTTGTACTGGTGTGCAGTGGCCAACAAGCTCATTTCCCAGTCTAAGTGATGTGGTTGCTGATACATTCACAGTGGGTGCAATGTTCCTGCAGTCTCGTGATTTTACAAGGATGCTTGCATGCAGAGTTATATTAAATGAGTGCATTTTTTGTTTATTTTATTGTTTTGCTGTTTAGTAGCTTTAAAATGTACAAGTACACCCAGCTAGAAATAACTTACTAATAATGTACTTACTTTCAAGAAGTTGCTGTATTTATATATGTAGTATAGATCACCAAATGACTTATTTGGGAGAAATATAGAAAAAATTATGGAAATAAATACTAAAACTTCAATTTAAGAGACATTTAAATACATTGTTTTTTAACTACTTAAAAAAATTGCATACATGTTTTTTAATTATTTTGGCTTCAAAATAGTTTATTATTAAAATATGATTTGATATATGTAAAGATATAGCAATATTTAAAGAAACCCCCCACAATTGTTCAAGTCTGTGCAGAGAGAACATTTCTTGGATTGTTAATGATTGGTGAGGATCTCTAGTGCATTGCACTAGAGTGTAAGCCTGTGGTCCTCAAGTGGTGAAGTAGCTAGAGGTGCCCCTGACTGAAGGGAGATCAGTGGAATGCTGAGAGCCGGGTGAGTAACCTCTCATCTACACTCTTATCAGGACTCTTCATAGGGAAGGAGGGAGGGAGGCACTAGGGGAGGAGAGTGAGATGCCTTTCCATCATCAAGCCCCTATAGGCACGAGCCTACAGTGCCTTATGGATATATATATATTCATTCATTCAGGTGAAACGCCAAAAATTAAAATATTGTGCAAAAGTCCATTTATTTTAGTAATTCAAATATTAAGAGGTGAATCTAATATGTGGAATAGACTCATTACATGCAAAGCGAGATCATTTTTGTCATAATTTGGATAATTATGGCTTACAGCTTAAGACAGCCACGAAATCTCAGACCATTAGAATGTTGTGAAAAAGGTTCATTATTCTTGGCTCAAAGTGTCAGACTCTAATCAGCTAATTCATCCAAAAGACCTGAAAAGGGTTCCTATTTCATATATTAGTTTCACCTTTTAAAAAGAAGCTGTCAGCCAATCTATCTCAGAAAAAAAATCAAATATATAAGTAGATAAACACTTGCTCTACTTATATAACATATGTATTGCACTATCCACATTTTGATTGTAATGATTTTTCTATAGTAAAAAAGAGAAAAACCTTCTAAGGATTCTCCATTTTAACTGTGCCTATCTTGAAGCCAATCCTGATGTCATTTCCTCCCTTACACTCCTCTTCCTGATTGTGTATGCATTGCCCACCCTCCTCCCAGTCTTCAGGCACTCCCACCCAGCTCTGCAATAGAAAGTGCATTGCCTCAGCATGAAAAATATTGGCCAATCAGAGAAGAACAGACATATGGCAGGGGAAAACAGGGGGAAAAGAGGCTTTAGCCAATCAGGCTGCATTAGTTAAGTCAGAGAGGAAAGTAAAGAAGCAAAAAAAGACAACCCATCGTGCCCTGCAACTTCTTTTGTGTGGCAATGTACCAAATAAGAGTCAGGTAAGCTGGGGAATGATCTTTTATCAACAAGAAAAGTAATAGTGATTTTTTTAACTTTTGGATTGCCTGGTAAGCACCCTTATTACTTGTTTACCAGATAAAAATAAAGCATAGATTTTTTTATTTTATGCCCGACAGTTACACTTTAAGTTTAATTACTGAAATAACTGGACTTTTGCACAGTGTTATAATTTTTTTGAGTTTTACCTGTATTTGTATATATTCCTCTGCTAACTTTCATATTGAAAATCTTGTTGCTTCATGGTGTTGCTAGCAACACATTTTTCTCCTTTTATTGCAGACGTCAGAGATAAATAGCATTATGCAAAGTCAGAGTTTTCTCTGATAGTAATCCAAGATCCCCAATCATTTAAACTTACAGCTATCAATGAATAAACTTGTGTCTCCAAGAAAGAATGAGTTGCTCTGCAGTTTATTTGCCAGATAACCTTCACACCTCCAAAACTCCCTTTTTCTTTTTGTTTTTTTGAGCACTTTTGCATTCAAGTTGAATAACAATGGGCTGCCTTGGTTTCACATTACAAAAGATTGTGCTTTATTTCTGGCCTAGATTTCAGGCTCTCATCTAGCCATTAGAAGAAAACTATTAATCACTCCTATGGCTCTTACCTCTAAAAACCTTCAGAATTTAAAAGCTTTTGACTGAATTATAACATATTAATAGGAGTAATGATTTTAAAGCCCTGTATTGACCTTCCTTACAAAGAAACTGCTTACTTGGCTGAATTCATTTGCCAGCTCCTCATCAGTCAAAATAGAAAGGTGGTTTTAAAGGTCATAAACTATCCCAGCACTGAAATATGATTAAGGAATATGAAAATAAATTATAAACACATAATGTTATTCCTATCCACAACTCATCATTGCTAAGGTATTTGAAGTATGTAAACTTGATTAACTTGCCTCATTGTTAGAAGTTCATTCCTTATACAGGAAACAGCCTATGGCCATTTTGAATGACAGCTGCCGTAGGTATTGTGTTTAAGAACATTTAATTGAGTGGCAATGAAATTATAATTAGTCAACTAATTTAAAGAGGAACTCCAGTGACATATAATAAAACATAATGCATTATAATACATTATTCACGGATCAGCTGAGAGCCGAGCACTGAAACTGGGCGCCCCATAGCAGCATTGCTATGCTGTGCAGGGCGTGTAGCGTAATTAGAGGCTCTGGCGGCTGCCAGGCCCCGAATTACATCTCCCTCCGAGTTGCGACAACTCGGCGGTGGAATAGTAGTTAACGCTGCCTCAGAGTTTAGTGGCAACGGTGAGAGCCGTCATTCGGCTCTCACCGCGCCAAACTGAGCGGCGCTGAATTGATATACACCCCCTTATTCAGGATACCCAGTTTTTCAGTAATCATCCTGGTTATAGCAATTATCCTGATATGATGTCAAGCACACGCCCACGATGCGCCGGCAAAAACGGTGCGTTTATGGACAGAGGATGGAGCCCGGAGCCAGCAGCGGCCACAAACAGGTAATATATAGCACACTGGGCACTGGGGGGCACATTGTACATTAGGGGGACAGTGCTGGTAGTTTTATTTCATTCGTCACTCATGCCAATATCACATGCCACTACCACCCCACACCCAATCTACTAGGACGGCCTGACATCTTGCAGCATGTCCGATCGATATGCTTGGCCTAAAAATCGTTGCATAGTCGATTGGGCATGCACTTGACGGCACTGATTTTCATCTGATTTGATGATAATTATCAAATTGGATGGTTGATTGGCTACCAAGTCGATAATTGTATGGGCTCCTGGGTTTAGAATTCAAGTACAAGCAACTAACATCTTCCCTTCATCTAGAGTAACACCATAGCATAGCTCTCACTAATAACTAATTAGAAGCCATAAAACTCTTGCATGATAGAGAAATACTTTTGAATGCAGGGAATAAAAGGTCAGTAGTTCAAGATGTGATCCGTGGAACAATAAAATGCATTAAAATGAGGAAATAAAAATATCAAAATGACGTTCTCAGCTTAACAAATAAAACTAGGAAATGTTATAAAAGCCCTATTGAAGAGAAAAAAACCAAAAGTTACATTGTTTTTTTACATGTCAGATGTTACATAGTTACATAGTTATTTTGGTTGAAAAAAGACATACGTCCATCGAGTTCAACCAGTATAAAGTACAACACCAGCCTGCTCCCTCACATATCCCTGTTGATCCAGAGGAAGGCGAAAAAACCCTTACAAGGCATGGTCCAATTAGCCCCTAAAGGGAAAAATTCCTTCCCGACTCCAGATGGCAATCAGATAAAATCCCTGGATCAACATCATTAGGCATTACCTAGTAATTGTAGCCATGGATGTCTTTCAACGCAAGGAAAGCATCTAAGCCCCCTTTAAATGCAGGTATAGAGTTTGCCATAACGACTTCCTGTGGCAATGCATTCCACATCTTAATCACTCTTACTGTAAAGAACCCTTTCCTTAATAAATGGCTAAAACGTTTTTCCTCCATGCGCAGATCATGTCCTCTAGTCCTTTGAGAAGGCCTAGGGACAAAAAGCTCATCCGCCAAGGTATTATATTGCCCTCTGATGTATTTATACATGTTAATTAGATCCCCTCTAAGGCGTCTTTTCTCTAGACTAAATAAACCCAGTTTATCTAACCTTTCTTGATAAGTGAGACCTTCCATCCCACGCATCAATTTTGTTGCTCGTCTCTGCACCTGCTCTAAAACTGCAATATCTTTTTTGTAATGTGGTGCCCAGAACTGAATTCCATATTCCAGATGTGGCCTTACTAGAGAGTTAAACAGGGGCAATATTATGCTAGCATCTCGAGTTTTTATTTCCCTTTTAATGCATCCCAAAATTTTGTTAGCTTTAGCTGCAGCTGCTTGGCATTGAGTACGATTATTTAACTTGTTGTCAATGAGTACTCCTAAGTCCTTCTCCAAGTTTGATGTCCCCAACTGTATCCCATTTATTTTGTATGGTGCTAGACCATTAGTACGTCCAAAATGCATGACCTTACATTTGTCAACATTGAATTTCATCTGCCATGTATGTGCCCATATAGCCATCCTATCCAGATCCTGTTGCAATATGACACTATCTTCCTGAGAGTTAATGATTCTGCACAATTTTGTATCATCTGCAAAAATAGCAACATTGCTCACTACTGCATCTACTAGGTCATTAATAAATAAATTGAAGAGCACTGGACCCAGAACAGACCCCTGTGGGACCCCACTGCTAACAGTCTCCCATTTTGAGTATGATCCATTGACCACAACTCTTTGTTTTCTGTCCATTAGCCAGTTCCCTATCCATGAACACAGACTCTTCCCCAGTCCTTGCATCCTCAACTTTTGCACCAGACTTTTGTGGGGAACAGTGTCGAAGGCCTTTGCAAAGTCCAAGTATATCACATCTACAGCATTCCCAATATCCATATTAGCATTCACTACCTCATAAAAGCTGAGCATGTTAGTCAAACAGGACCTGTCTTTAGTAAACCCATGTTGATGCTGAGAAATAAGATTATTTTCTACTATGAAGTCATGTATAGTATCTCTTAGTAACCCCTCAAATAGTTTGCATACAACTGATGTTAAACTTACAGGTCTATAATTTCCTGGATCAGATTTTTTGCCCTTCTTAAATAATGGGAAAACGTGGGCTGTACGCCAATCCACTGGGACTCTGCCAGTTGCAAGAGAGTCACAAAAGATAAGATAAAGGGGTTTATCTATAACTGAACTTAATTCCCTTAGGACCCGAGGATGCATGCCATCCGGGCCAGGTGCCTTGTCTATTTTTAATTTATTTAGTCTTGCCTTCACTTCTTCCTGCGTTAAGTATTTAATATTACAGTTAGAAGATTGAGACTCTTCCGCCTCTGTAGTTTGCAACAGTGCTGTTTCTTTTGTGAAGACAGAAGCAAAGAAAGCATTTAATAACTCTGCCTTACCTTGGTCATCCACCATTGAGTTCCCATCCTCATCCTTTAGGAGTCCTATACAGTCAACCTTTCTTTTTTGAGAGTTAATGTACTTGTAAAACTTTTTTGGGTTAGATTTGATATCCTTAGCGATTTGTTTTTCAGCTTCAATCTTTGCCTGCCTAATTTCTTTTTTACAATTTTTATTGCACTCCTTATAATTGCTTAGTGCAGCCTCGGTCCCCTCCTGTTTTAAGACCTTATAGGCATTCTTTTTCCTCTTCATTTTATCTTTAACCTTTCTATTCATCCATAGAGGCCTTTTTTTATTCCTAGACATTTTGTTTCCATATGGGATATACATACTACAGTATTGATTGAGTATAAGTTTAAAAGCTTGCCATTTCCCTTCAGTGTCTTCCCCTTGTAGTACATTATCCCAGTTCACCAAACTTAGTGCCTGCCTAATTTGAGTGAACTTTGCTTTTCTAAAGTTCATAGTTTTAGTGGTCCCGCTGCCCCGTGGCCTATCAGTCACCAGCTCAAACGTTATCATGTTGTGATCACTATTTCCCAAATGTTCTTGAACCTGCACATTTGATACATTATCTGGTCTATTAGAAATGATCAGATCCAGTAACGCATTCCCCCTAGTTGGTTCAGTTACCATTTGAGTCAAGTAATTGTCCTGTAGTGCTGCCAGAAATCTGCTGCTTTTACCAGAATGGGTAGCCTCAATACTCCAGTCAATGTCTGGAAAGTTGAAGTCGCCCATAATTATGACCTCATTTTTACCTGCAGCTTTTTCAATCTGCTGTAGTAATCTCAGTTCTGCAGCTTCATTAATAAGAGGTGGCCTGTAGCATACCCCAATAAGCAATTGGCAACTTTTATTTCCACCATGAATATTTACCCAAACGGACTCCACATCTTCGCAATCTTCCTCCATCTCATCGTTGAGGACAGCTGTAAGAGAATTCTTAACAAAGAGACAAACCCCTCCACCTTTTTTCCCTGTTCTATCCCTCCTAAACACATTGGCCTCAATTCACGGAGCATTATCAAACGTTTATCAAACACTTTATCAAACGTTTGATAAGTTACCTCATGGGTAAAATCTCATTTTAAATTCACTAAGGTGTAATATATTTATCGAATGTTTTACCGATAAAGCGTTCAACAAATATATAACACCTTAGTGAGATTTTACCCATGAGGTAAATTATCAAACGTTTGATAAAGTGTTTGATAAACGTTTGATAATGCTCCATGAATTGAGGCCATAGTATCCTTTTAAATTAGCTATCCAGTCATGGCTTTCATCCATCCATGTCTCGGTTATTCCCACAATGTCATAGCCTTTGTCATTCAGAATGAACTCTAGTTCGTCTATTTTATTTGCAAGGCTCCGAGCATTGGTTACCATGCACTTTATATTTTTACCACCACATTTACCAATTTTGTTTACATGAAATTGGCTACTTGAATTTTTACCAACCTCCTTAATCTTTACACTGTCCCCACCCCCCTCTCCACCCTCCATAATGATAGGTTCCCACTGTCTTTTTACCTCATCTTGTCTATGTATTGAGACTTTATCCTCCCGCCTCCCCCCAGATCCTAGTTTAAAATCTCCTCCAACCGTTTAGCCATCTTCTCCCCCAATGCAGCTGCACCCTCCCCATTAAGGTGCAGCCCATCCCTGCTGTAGAACCTGTAGCCGACTGCAAAGTCTGCCCAGTTCTCCAGGAACCCAAACCCTTCCTTCCTACACCAATTTCTCAGCCACTTATTTAACTCCCTAAGCTCCCTCTGTCTCTCAGATGTAGCACGTGGCACTGGCAGTATTTCAGAAAACACCACCTTGGAGGTCCTTGCTTTAAGTTTATCTCCAAGTACCTGAAAATCATTTTTGAGGACCTTCCATCTCCCACTAACTTTGTCATTGGTGCCAATGTGTACCATGACAGCCGGGTCTTCCCCAGCCCCAGCCAGTAATCTGTCAATTCTTTCCGCTACATGCCGAACCCGAGCACCCGGGAGGCAACAGACTGTACGGCATTCGCGGTTTTTTCGACAGATTACCCTATCTGTGCGCCTAATAATTGAATCCCCTACCACCAGTACCTGTCTAGCCTTAGCTGCACTCCTATTCCCTTTCTCGTTACAGCAGTCTGCCCCTTGGTTGCTAAGGAGCACATCCTGCTGCAGCATTGCTACTCCTGAATCATCCTCCCCAATATTACGCAAACAAGCATACTTATTAGTGAGGGACAACTCGGGACTAGCCTCCCTGCCACTTTTTCCCCTACCCCTTCTAACTGTGACCCAACTAGCGGCTGCCTCTGCTTCTTGGTCTGGCTGTACTCCACCCTCCTCATCTTCAACGGTTCCATCCAGTGTCTGGATCGTGAGATCCAAGCTCTTCTCCATGTTGTGTATGCTTCTCAGTGTTGCGAGATGCTTATTTAGCTCTGCGACTTCCGCCTCTAACTGAGCAACACGCACACACCCAGGGCAACAGTAAACACCCTCAATCCGCTGATCAAAGCATGCATACATGTTGCAGGATGTACACTGTACAGCATAGTCCAACATGATGACTTTTGTGTGGGGAAAAAATTATTTAAAGTAAACTGTGGCGGTAAAAGATGAAATGGGAGAGTGAGTGTAGCTGGGGAGGAGGAAAGGGAGAGTAAGTGAAGTTGGGGAGTGAGTGAAGAGGGGGGGGGGGGAGGGGAGGAGGGGGAGGGGGAGGGGAGGAGGAGGGGCGGGAGGGGTGGAGAAGTGGAGGTGGAGTGAGTGAAGTTGGGGTGGAGTCCTCAAAATTTAAAGACTACACCACAACGTGCCTAGCACATTCTAACCAATGCAAAAAAACACAATATTGATTGAAGGTTTTTTTTTTTTTTTTTTTTGTCGTCCTTACCTACTTCCTCTCACCACTCTCTTTGTGCCTGTGTTGCAACGCCTGTTTTTAACGCCTATGCCACTTGTGTCGCAGCCACTTAGTGAGCAAGCCACAGACTGAGCAAGCTCAGTACTGAGTCCTGAAGCTGACCAAATACCTCCTATTGCAGCTAGTCCCTCCCCCTAGCCAATTGCCTGCTGCAAAACAAACTAGAGGGAAAAGAAAAAAAAATTTGTACTTTTAAAAAATGACACTTGCTGTTTAATATCAGATGAACCACACAGACAATCCACCAGATATTGCAGCAGCAAAAAACAATATACAAACAGCAATGTAATATAATTAGTGCTCACAATTCCCAGCAGTGAAGTGAAGCAGCCCTCCACCAAGATAGGTGATGTTTCAAACCACACATTAACTACGGTATGTAAATGTTCTTGTGTTGCTGGATGTCCTGATTGTACAGTGTGTTGAATTATTCGTGTATCTATGCTCTCCAATATTTTTTTGTACTATATACCATGCTAAAGAAGATGTTGGCACTATTAAAGGCACTACAGCGAAAAACTGTAAAATTGAAGATATGTGTGTAATGATCTGCTCAGTTGTCTGCACGGGCAGACAGCTGTTTGTCCATTCTTTAGGTCTGAGTGTTGCAGGTCTCTGGAAAAGAGACCTGTCTTCGCTTTGCAAGTTTCAGAGTTGCTCTGCTGGTGAGGAATTTGCATATACTTGTCATGCAAATTGCTTAGCTGCCTCCTTTGATGGCTTGCAGTATAAATACCTTTTGCTCCCAGAATTCCTTGCTGGTCATGATGGTTTGTTCCTGCAAACTCTCCTGGAGTATCAGCCTTGCTATCGTTTGCTAAGATTATCTTAAAGTAATTCCTTGTGACTGCACTAGGCATCCCTTCTAGTGCAGTCAGGTTGTATTATTTGTATTGCCCTGTTCTGTCTCTCTGCTGCGACTGTCTTGTCGCCAGCGGCGGTCGACAGGAAATCGTTCTGTCTGTCTGGGAGTGTAGGCCAGAGCTGCAGTTGCTACTGGCTGCTCCATCTGTCTGAATTGCATTCGCCCTAGTGGTAGTGGCAGAGCTTCCTTCTGTATTCTGCCTTAGGGGTGCTAACCAGAGCAGCGGTTGCTACTGGTAGCCCCATCTGTTTGTCTGTCTGGATCGCATCCGCTCTAGCGGTAGCAGCGGTGGTTCCTTCTGTATTCTACCTTAGGGGTGCTAGCCTGAGCAGCGGTTGCTACTGGTAGCCCCATCTGTCTGTCTTGTCTGGTACGAACGCTTGCTGTAGGCTCGGTGAGGTAACCGTTTAGCAAGTGTTCGCGTTCTCTATTTTGTGTTTGTGTTTCATTGGTCAGTTAGGGTGGCACGCTTATCACTGGGCGCCTAATGCGTGGTGATCGTGTCTTAAACGCGTTCGCTGTTGCGAATGAGTGCGTTGTTCGTGTTTAGCTAGCGCTTATTATTTTCCTTAATGTTCTAATCATTGTTATTGCTGTGCCTTTCTTGCTACTCTCGTGCGCTGTCCTGCTCGGTCTTGTGTCACTGTTGGCAATCGCCAGTCTTGCGATTGCGTTCATACTTTGTTTCTGCTGATATGTGTTTACCATCGCTGGGTGGTGACTAGATTGGTGGACACCCATTCATTCGGTCTCTGTGCTCTCTCTCTTTTAGGGCTATCCAGCCCTGCATTGCTTCAACTCGTACAATTCCCATCTGACATCTGTGGCTGTGCAGAGGCTGTGTTCGTCTGCACTCCACAGCTCCATCTGCCGATGGGAATCTCCCTCTACAGGTGCATAGCACCATAGCTGGGTTCTCTCAAATTACACGCTTGTGGAGGATAGTGTCAGCGCGCGTCCTGTGCACTGACCACGGAAATACTTCCCCAATCGTTACAGTGTGCAAACATATACAAATAAGAAGTATAGGGGATTCTCAGGGATATATTTATTTCAAAAGCACTTAGTGAATGGCAGTTGCTCTGTCCAACTGCCAAAAACTGTGTAGCAAGCAGGGAAGTGGGCCAGCATCATTGTTTAAATCCTTTTTCGGGGACAGACACCCCCCCCCCCCCCCCTCCAAGACCAGCTACCCACTAGATACAAAACCAACACTTAATATCCACAATAAAGGGCATACTTTATAATGTAAGATGCAGTTAAGTAAACAAATAGTTAGTTGAGGTCTCAGTTAGACCTAAGTTTGATGGTTATTATGATTATTAGGTTTATCTATGTATACATGCTTAAGTGATTTTGATCTCTCCAGATGTTAACAATAAGTAATAGATTGAACGGTCAACTATAGCTGAGAAGATGACAGGTTTACAGCTTCCGCTTTGTTGTTGGTTTCGGCCGACTGAAGACACCAAAGCTTGGACATATGGAAGAGGAACGGCCATTGGATACCGATATGGTCATGTAAATTCCAATGGACTTTACTCATACCTGGCTAGGAGAACTTTCCTGTCCTGCCTTGCTTACTGTTAATATATGTCAATGCTTCAGATGTATAATCGTTCTATGATCAATAAAAAAAACTTCTATTGATAAAAAAAAAAAAATCTTTTTCGGGAATATCTTTATAAAGAATAAAAGCCTTGCTGAGAATCCCCTATGAAGAGATGGACTAGTCCAAAACATGTCACTTCTGTCAGATTTCTACTGCCTACTGTAAGTGACAGCAACATAGGAGAAAAGTAATTTATGGCTCATTTTACTCTGGAAAAAATGTTCTTCTTATTTGTATATGTTTGCGCATATTTTAAATTTTACAGTTTTTTACTGTAGTGCCCCTTTTAATAATAATATAAAACAACTATACCTTCTTGAGAAGCACATTGGGAGAGAGGGTAAGAATTTAATGTACATATATGAAAAAATAGTGACACATACCCAGATTGAGCGTGGATGGATGCGGTGGGTGCAGAGGGTGAGGAGCTTTACGGCCGTTTCGCGCTCATGCGCTTCTACGGAGGCAGCCTCCATAGAAGCGCATGAACGCGAGACAGCTGTAAGGCTCCTCACCCTCTGCACCCACCGCATCCATCCACGCTCACTCTGGGTATGTGTCACTATTTTCTTATATATGTACGTTTTTAAACCATGCACACTATATTGGATTTTTGAATAAAGTGAATGACAGCAGTGTCGGCGCTTTTCTCCTCCTTCCTGCATCCAGACACAATTTATGCCTGAGCACGCTGAAGATTCACATCATCCATACCTGGTTGCTTGTGACTTGGCCGTCCCCCCTCCTCCCTCTTCCCGTAGAGAAGACAGGGACTGCAGTTCCAATGTCTCTGATCTTTTTTGCTTCATGATATCTTAAGAATTTAATGTGAACCCAAGGTGAAAATAAACTGGTGAGATAAGCAATTATATGTATCCTCCTACTCCTAAAAATGACTTTTTAAGTATCCCAGGGTTTTCTTTTAAATTTAAACATTGACAAAGTAGGTTGAATGTTTTACTGTCTCTAAAGAGTAGCAGTCTATTAAGTGTCCCAGAGTGAAAATACATGAACTATTGACCTTGTCTTACCTCTCCCCTGTCCTCAGAAGTTGTATTCTGCCAAGAAAACTTTTATGAGTGTAATCTTCTTATATCAGTGATGTTTGCTATATTCCCGACAAGGCCCTGACAAGACAGAAGCTGTCACTTCCATAACTAAAAATGAACTCTTTCAGGCAGCAAAATAAAGCAAGTGAACTGTACATACACATGTCTATCTCATCATGTCACATATGGCCTTGGGTACATTTTAAAGAATATGAGGATTTTTTAAAGCATTCTAACACAATGTCCAAGATCTGTTTTTTACCTCTTAAAGTGATCCTCCAGACTAAAAATCTACTCAGCAACACTGAAATGGATTGGTGTTTCTTTGACAGTTTCACAGCATCAGAACTTTGTTTTTCTCACCCAAGCCTCATTTTTAACTGCACAGAAGAAAACTGCCTGGGCAATTTTCCCCTGATGCTGTGCAAAGCATGATGGGATTTCGAATGTTTTGGTGCAATTTTTTTTAAAATTTTTTATTTTGAATTTGAGAATTGAAGCCTAGCGCACGCAGCTGGGAGGGGAATGATTAGCACACAGGACAGTTGGGACTGTGTCTCATGCTCCCTGTCACCTCCTTTCAACCAAAAAATGGCTGCCCCATGAAAAAGATGGCTTCCCCCAATGAAATCGCAAACATTTGCCTGTTCTTTTAAAACAGGGTTGGTAACAGATTATATTACCTATTTTAATTAACATAACTAATGTAACTTAATGACAGTATATTTGTTTAGGCTGACAATTTTAGTATTTCTGTAGTCACTATTGATACAGCCATAACTTGTAATCTCAAAGAATGTTTTCATTTTATAGGCGTAAATGAAAAAAAAAACATCAATTTTTTTTCAAAATTTAACCATTCATAATTTTCAAGTGCCACAATTAGTAAACACCTAAAAATATATTATTTGGCTTGCCCTGATTAAAATACCACATATACCATATTCCATTGCTAGTTGGGCATGTAGCGTAGCATTATCGCCAGTCTGTGTGTCTGTAGTGACTGTATGCAATCGATATGGCACACAGTTTGCGGACCCCAATGCTGTACAGATACATTGCTAGGCAACAGCATAGTGATGCACCTATACAGCATGGGATCCCTAAACAATCGCTCTAGTGATCGTAAACGATCGATATGGGTGGCAGCCTTTACTAGCACTCATGAATCTTTAGGCCAAGCTTAGGTAACACATGGAGTTAATTAGTTAGGCAGGGGTACACATTTAACTCATGGGGCGGAGCAAGAGACTTTATTATTTAATGAGACACTTTCACCTTAAACTTTTTTTTAAGAATTATTTAATGTTACACTTTCACTTCTAACTTCTTAAAAAAAATAACTTTCAATGATTGATTGCAGCTATGGAGGAATCATTCACTTTTAAATCGGTGTATAATCGGGAACGATGAGGGTGTGCACATGCATGTGCATTAATGCAGGTATGTCAAACCGGTCCTACGAGGGCCGAGGTCCTCACACATTTTTGGCACAGCTCAAATTAATTGATGGGTCTGAATGAGGAAAGGTGTGGTCCATCAGGTAGAACACATTCCTCTCTTTCTCAGTCCATCCTAAACACTGGCATGGATCTGGCCCTCCAGGACTGGAGTTCGACATCAATGCATTAAAGGAACTCCGAGCAGAGGCCGTGGGTATTCATTTAAGCATACCCACGTCTATTTGGTGAAGAGGAGACACTCACTGACCCCTTATGTAAGTGCTCCTGCTCCCGGTCTGGCCGCTATAAATTACATTGGATCGGCAACTCTGAAATAAAATTGCGCTGTGACTAGGAACAGGAAGACTGCGGGTTACAGGCTTTTTCCTCCACTCTGCCCATGCTCAGCCATAAGATGCACGGCAGAGGGAGGGGAAGAAGCCTGTAAGCCTGCATATGCATAGAGAGGACCTGCAGTCTTCCTGTTCCGGGTAATTTTAGAGTTGCCAGTCCATTGTAATTTATAGTGGCCAGCCCGGGAGAAGGAAAGCTTAGATAAGGGGCCAATGTATCCTCTTTACCAAATAAATGTGGGTATGCTTAAAGGACTTATGAGGCGAGACTGAAAAAAAGTTAAATACCTGGCTGGTAGATGTAGCACTTAGGGGACGCCATGCCGCCAGTGGTAGGCATGTGCAAAATTTCACTTTGAAATTCGCATTTACGCATCATAATTGTAATGCGAAATTTCATGGAAAATCGTAATTCATTTCATATGTAATCGTAATGTTTCATACATGCTATTGCTACCAAAATTGCTACATATGTTAAGGAGAATATTGGGTGCAAGTCAAAAAAATTTTTTAAAAAAAGATCTTGTAGTTTTTTTTACAAAATTGATTTTAAATATCCAAAGAAAAGTGATTTTTAAACTTAATGTTTTGTTTAAAAAAAAATTTTTCTTTGCATTTTTAAAAACGATTTGCTCAAAAACTACAAGGTCTTTTTTGGAAAATTATTATTTTAACTTGTATCCAATATTCTCTTTAACATATGTAGCAATGTTGGTGTCACTACCATGTATGAGGGCTTTGCAATTCACTGCCAAAGTCGGCACGAAATTACGCGTAAATTAGGCGTAATTGTAATTAGCTAATTACAATCATAACTGCATGCCACATTTCTCGCTGTACCTGACTAGTTCATATAGCCGCGAGTGTGGCTGCACAACTCTAAGTCCTCCTCCAGCCCTGTCCTCGCTCCCAGCGGTCTTATGGACGTAAAGCCTGCGAGACCGCTGGGAGTGAGGACAGGACTGGAGGAGGACTTAGAGCTGCGCAGCTGCACTAGTGGCTAAACAAACTGCGCAGGTGTTGCGAGACGTTTGGGGAAAATCAGGACAACCCGAGGGATGAGGTCAGGGCCAGAACAGAGGGTGTAAATTGAAAAAAAAAAACCACAGCAGAATGGAACGGAGGACGCGGATGGCATCCTCTAAGGCTACAACTACCATACAGGTATTTAACTTTTATTCACAGTCTCACCTCATAAGTCCTTTAAATGCATACCCACGGTCTCTGCTCAGGGCCCCTTTAAGTGCAGGATGTGACTTCACGTCCTGTAATATTTAGGGAGACAAATAAGGAAGTGAATGCCACTTTGAAGACTCTTAACAACAACTGCTTGAACAACAGAGCCCACTTTTTTACTTGAACACAAGTTGAATACAAATTTATTGTATAAGTGTTACAACAGACCCTCTATGATACAACAACAGAATAGAAGAATTATAAGCAGCTCCATCTGCATGTGAGGATAATAGGGTGATTGGGTGATGGACACTGAGACTGATTTCTCTTCTAATGCATAAAGCCAGGTATGCATTTCTATCCAAACACAGATGCCTGTGGAATAAGGTGTACATTCTTTACTAGAATGCGGGATACAATGTGAAAGAATAAGGGTATTATTCAAATGACAGAAAGAGTAATTGTCTTGGGGGTCTCAAAGGTGTGTTCTTCACCGAATAGCAATGTGCAAAACGTGGTCATTTTTTCAAAGGTTTAGTACAAAACAGAGCAGGCATTATTCATCCACAGGCATTTTTTTCTATTTTTTTTCTATTTTTATGTACGTGCTTTACTACAGCTTTGGCTCTCACTAAAGCCTCAGCTGGATGTCTGAACTGCTTGCTTTAAAAATCGTAGAGTAGCGCTCAAGCTGTAAGACACAAGCAGTCCTGAGAGTCTCTTATATTACGCGTGACCATGACAGGTTCTAGATTTTTTTCTGCGTGAGGCAAACTTGTGAGCATGTTTCCCCCCTCCCAATTTGGAATGATCGCACAGCACCCGACCATTTACTATGCTTCATTTAATGTTCTCAGTCAGCAAGGGGGCATATGCAAAAACTACAGAGATGACATGCTGCAGTTCAACACGATAGCACACTGGCTGGCTGCGAGTCTGTGACAAACAAACTGCTCACCCTCAGGCAGTCGTCGGTCCTCCATTCCTCCTCAGTCAGGGCAGCAGTGCCACCTGCTCCCTTCTGCTGTGTAAGTCAAATGAAACGCTGCTGCTCTCCTGCCTCCCCCCTCCTCACTCACTGTCAGACTCCTCACACAGCACAACAAGCTGCTTTTTCCTAATGATGACCTCTTCACCTTGCTCGCTCTCCTCTTGCTTCTCCTCCTACTCTGACTGCACGCTTTAAGTGTAAACACACAGTACAAACATGTCGCCCCTGTAATCTCTGCACCTGATGCAAGTGTTTCACCTTGCTTCTGTAATGCTGGGGAGTCGTACTTTCTGACCACCCAGCACAACAAGGCTAAGTAGCTGGATAATGGAAGTGGCTCCACAGATGGACTCAGGAGTAATGTCTCATACACACGGGGTACGGCTGTCGCCGCAACCACGTGGCATGCGCGTGTTGCGGCGATAGGTCGCCCGGGTGTATGATGCGCGCACCCCGAACCGTCGCCCGTCGGAGCTGTCGTCAGGCGATTGACTTGTTCAATCGCCGGCTACAGCTGTCGCCGCAATTTCGCGCAACTGTCGCTAGTCCGCGTGTGTATGCAGACCAGTGACAGGAGACGCAATGCAAGTGAATGGAGCATCCGGCCGGGGGATGCTCCATCCACAGACAGCTTCCGCCGCATCTCTGCCTTTCCGGCGAGACATGTGGATAGTTGTCACCGCCAGGGAGCTGTCGCTCCCTGGTCTCTTGTAGCCATGTAATGGGGGACAATTGTCCCCCGTGTGTATGTAGCTTAATAAACAAGGGAGCAAGATTGCCCAGAGCAACTGCAGCTCTGGGCCGCCTATCAGGCTAGATGCTATGTGATACAATACACAACAGACGTAGTCGGTAACAAGCTTGAGTCATACACGTTAATTCAGATGTCAGTCGCATTGGAAGGATTAGGCAGATTCGTAGTCAAGAGGCAGGCAAAGGTTGGTACACAATACAATATTACAATAATACAATACTGACTGACTACAGTACATATATATCGTGCTGATGTGCAATATATATATATAGTCGCTATTTTAGCGACGGAAACATTCACACTGAGATAGACAAGACAAACAGGTAGGAGCGAACTAATGGTAACTGCTGCTATTGTTTGTCCTCAAGAACAAGGCTAGACGGAATACTACCAGTCACCAATGTGGTGCTGGCAGAATCTAACTATCAGGATCAGAAGGACTTCACTGACCCCTGCAGGTCAGCAAACGTCCAGCAGACATGACAATACAGAGCAAGGCCTTATACATTTACAATAACAACTTTCACAGCATAGACCCAACGACAACTCAGAGAGCTGACCGCTATTACGGGCGTGGTATTAAATGGGAGGCAGACTTTTATGCTGGCATCAGCCAATAGATGCAGGTATGCAAATTCCCACACAGCTGAATGGTAATCATTCAATCCTGAGCTGCCTTGATTACCATTTGGTAGCTGGCTGTGAATGCAAAGGACTTCCATAAGAAATACATGCAGTGTTATGTAACAACATCCATGCAGGAAATCCAGGGCTATCTGGCCGCAGCTCAGCTGCAACAAGCAATTGGTGGATTGATGACAGCATCCTGACCTGCCCAGAACTACAGAGCGATTGCAAATGACAATTAGACTTATTGCGAATGCACAACTGAATGCAAGCAGATAAGTCAGAACTGTCCGTTTGCAGCTCCACTGCAACGGACAGAATACGCTACGGGAGGGATCCTTACAGTTCATGATAGAACCTGCTCTGCGTGTGACAGTTAGCAGTCCACCACCTCAGGAGCTATTGCACCACGTGCTCTCCCCCCATTCAAAAAACGACTCATCAGATGTTGGGACCCAGCTGGTCACTAATCGCATGCAGGGTATCTTGCCACTCCAAACCGCTCTGGCAATCTCTGCTCCTGTCTCCTTCGCTCCCTCACAATGCCCCCCCCCCCTTCCCAAAAAAAAAAACAACACCTCACATAGCGTTAAAGTGCTTCTATTTATTTTTCAAAAAAAGTCATGCGCAACATGCAATATCACAGCATACAGTATGGGCAAATGCCACAGCGGTATGATGTACAAACCTCAGCTAGGCCAGTTTTGCAAGAGAGGTGTCTGCCATAGTAGATGGTAGCCCACTAGTGTCTGTACTGCTGTGCGCAGGCCCGGATTTACATTCCAGGAGCCTATAGGCACAGTTGTCCTGACAGCCTAGACTTTGCCCTGCATGAATCTCCAAACACCCCGCTGAAGCGCACCGCAAGTGTGCTGGTTTTCCCAGCTGTCAATTCTCCTGTATTTCCCTTGAACGTCTTCACTAGCTACAAGTGTCCCTTAGCATTATATAGCCAGAGGGACCTTCAGTGTTAGGTAGCTAGTGGTTCTCCCAAATGAAGGGAGATCAGGTCAGTGGAATGCCGAGAACTGAGTGAGTAAACTCTCATTTACACTCTGTTTGGGACTCTGCAGAGGAAAGTAGAGAGGGAGGCACTGGGGAGGGGATTGAGCCACCTTTCCATCATCAGGCACTTGTAGGCATGTGCCTACAGTGCCTTATGGTAAATCTAGCCCTGGCTGTGCGTATTAAAATTTGGTTAAAAAATATAAAAATATCCAATAGCATAAGCCAAACTTGCTATGTCCAGCCAGCTGCTCACACAGGAAAGACGTCACAGGCCTAGCACCGGCCAATGCATTTCATTGCTAGGCAACTCATCAGAGCCAAGTCGGCCATGTTTTAAAGGGGCACTGTGGCTGACGTGAGGATTGCAAAATGACAACAAGCACACAGAAGGCCTGCAGGGGGCTAGAAGAAGCCCCAGATAAATTAAACGGCTCTTTTGTCACTTTAGGTACGCCCCACCGCATCACACCGCAACGCACAAAATCACATACATATGACCCTGCAGCAGAGTGCACCGCCAGGGTCACATATATGGCATCCATGCCCCCGCCACCACTTGCCCAGTGACGTACTCCCTGCTGGATGCTGTATTCCGTCATTTATTTATTGTATTTATAAAGCGCCAACATATTACGCAGCGCTGGACAATAAATAGGGATACTTACAATATTTAGGGGTAACATACAGCAAAATGACAATACCTGAATACAAGAAAGACAAGATCACGCAGCACAGTATGAGTACAAGGTAATGCTTAGTCACTGGAGGGGAGCATGGAGATTAGGCAAGTTAGGTTCACTCACGTCCATAGCATGGGTTCACAGTAATGGAGGTGCATGATCAGGTAGGACACAAAAGGAGGAGGACCCTGCCCAAAGGCTTACAATCTAGAGTCATTCCGTATATGTGTGCCGCAACGCCTCTACCAACCTTTCTAACTTACATTACTTCCTCCACCGCAGAAGTCCATCGGAAACACACTGTTGTCCCTGCATCAGTTCGACAGTGAAATGGGCACCTCCGGTGCAACACAATGCGTTAAGTGTGCTAGGCCCCATTGCCTTGCATTGTAGTTGCATTACCCTGTGGAAACACAGTATAGTGCAACACAGGTTTTCAATGCAAGAGTAAAAGGGGGCTTAATGAAATTAGTGGTTGCAATTAATTTAGCCCATTTGCCAGGACCTCAGAGATGTACCGCGCAGAAGTGGAGATGGGCCGAAGTATTTGCCAGATGAGTATTCGCATTCGTCTCCTCAGGTGAATACTTGGTGGATTCGACCCGTCCTGTATACATCATTGTTGAGCTGAACTTTGACCCCTTACCTCACAGTCAGCAAACACATGGGAGCCAAACTGTTATCCCTCCCACCAGGACCCCACCACCACCACCACCACCACCTATCAGAAAGCCAGCACACCTTAACAAGCAAACTGCGCCTGCCCGAAATAGTCAATACAAATGTCCTAAACTAATCTCAGTTAGAGTGTTCGCTATCAATGAGTTCAGCAAAGTTCATAAAAAGATGAGTGACAGCGCTCCTCTCCTGTAGCTCAATTCAATACCTGCAAAAAATTAAAACATGCTCCACATAGTGCATATGTGCAGTATATATACACATAGTGCAGTATATATACACAGAATCTCGTTACTCCCAGTGACAATAAGTGCAGCACACGTGATCATTCAGTGCTAAAACCACAAATCCAACTTCCCAGTATATTAGCCGCTCACCGGATAAAATCCACCTCACATCCAGGTGGGTCTAGCGTTTTTGTGATCAACCAATGACTAGGCTCTTAGGCTCGTTCCTTCCAGATAATAAAGCTTTAATCTAGATTCATATAAAACACAAGCAGATAAAACATCCTCATAGCGTAACTTGATAAAAACAAAGTATGCAGCCTGCGCTATACAGCGCACTTACTCAATCCTGGTGAGTGTCGCGCTTATCGGGTTGATTAACCCAGCGGTTATCCCTCATGTGGCGTCGGCGTCCCGCTCCTCCACCGTGGTGTATCCGCTAGTTTACAATTTTAGATCCCGGCCAGCCGGCGAATGTTTCCGCACCTAGTGACGTCAGTCGCACCTGACTCCGCCCTACGCGTTTCGTCCAATGGACTCATCAGGAGCTGACGTCACAGGTGCGACCGACGTCTTTTATGCCACTAAGTCCCACCTCTCCCTTGATGGAACGCATTGCGTCATATGACAGAGTAATTGGACTATCACTTCCTTTCTTTTGTTTTTCTTTCAATCAACTTTATTTGGAGGATTCCCCCCGCTCAATTCTATTTTTTTTTAGCGCCATCTAGTGACTTTTGCGCTAACTGCTCTTATATTTTTGTTTGGATAGCTGGATTTAAAAGATTTTTTCTCTAGAACATGCCTAAAATTAAATTAAATTCATAAACATAGATTGCCGAATGCCCTCATGGTGATCTATTGCACTTTTGCTACACCCCCCCCCCCCCCCCCCCCCCGGCCCCTCGGGGCTAGTGTATTATATGTATATTACATCTGCCTCTCCAACCCCCAAATAATGACCTAGAATATCTATATATCATTATGATGGGCTGAGTCTATTTAAACCGCTGGGTCAAACTCCCTTTTGGGACATAATAGCAAACCAGTATGTATCTACATAGACAGGACTCTCGGCATTGCAACCTTTCACCATTTTACCTATACCCCCAATGTATTCTATTAAATATCGTTGCTAATAAAGCAGTTGAGATCAAACTCTACGTTTAAACCTCCTGGTACCAGTGTTTTTAAATAGTATATCCATCGGCCTTCCGCTTGGGAAATGTCCTTCACTAAACTGGAGCCTCTCCACTTCTTAGTGTGTGCCTCTATCCCCATGAACCTCAAACCAGTGGGATCACAATTATGAAACATCCTGAAGTGGTTGGAAACATTATGGGAGATTAGCCCTTTTCTTATGTTGGCCACATGTTCCCCCATTCTTTTGTGCAATTTCCTTGTGGTCCGTCCTATATATTCCAAATTGCATGGACACCATAGGATATAGATGACTCCCTTCGTATTACATGTGATACATTGTTTGATTGGGTGTTGTCTGCCCGTGTTCCTAGATACAATGGAGGCTCCTCTTTGGGGTTTTGCCTCCGAGCACCCCCGGCAGCCCCGACATTTGGTCATTAGGAAACATAATGACGGATTGAGTACAAAAACATACTTCAAGCCAACAGATAAGAATGGGTACATACCGAAAGGGAGTTGCCACCACAGAAGGTGGCTGGACAACATTCCCAAGGGCCAGCTGCTGCGTATAAGACGAAACTGCACTGATATTGCAGATTTCAAGCAGCAAAGCCAGACATTGGTAAACAGATTTATTGAAAAAGGCTATGAGAGTATGGACCTAGAGCGTCAGGTTAACCAAATAGCTACCATAGACAGAAGGACCCTTTTGGAAAACCATGCTGGAGACGACAATGTTAATCAAAGGAAAAGCAGAGAGTTCGATATCCTGTTGGACTATAATGCCCAACATAAGGATGTGGAGCGTCTGTTTAGGAAACACTGGAATATCCTGCAATTAGATGGCACCCTAAATGGGGTCATACCGAACCGACCAGGTTTTATATACAAAAAAGCCCCTAATCTTAGATCCCAGTTGGTCTTAAGCTTTATTGACCCCCCACGCATAAGGGAAACAGACTTGTTGGGGCAAAAAGGTTTCCTCCCATGTCGGGGCTGCCGGGGGTGCTCGGAGGCAAACCCCAAAGAGGAGCCTCCATTGTATCTAGGAACACGGGCAGACAACACCCAATCAAACAATGTATCACATTTAATACGAAGGGAGTCATCTATATCCTATGGTGTCCATGCAATTTGGAATACATAGGACGGACCACAAGGAAATTGCACAAAAGAATGGGGGAACATGTGGCCAACATAAGAAAAGGGCTAATCTCCCATAATGTTTCCAACCACTTCAGGATGTTTCATAATTGTGATCCCACTGGTTTGAGGTTCATGGGGATAGAGGCACACACTAAGAAGTGGAGAGGCTCCAGTTTAGTGAAGGACATTTCCCAAGCGGAAGGCCGATGGATATACTATTTAAAAACACTGGTACCAGGAGGTTTAAACGTAGAGTTTGATCTCAACTGTTTTATTAGCAACGATATTTAATAGAATCCATTGGGGGTATAGGTAAAATGGTGAAAGGTTGCAATGCCGAGAGTCCTGTCACCCTATGTACACAAAGGGGACCCAGCACCACACAGATCTAGGGGATATGGGAAATGTAGAGCCCAAGGGGGCACAGAGTAAATAAAAGTCTAACAAGGGTGTCACATGACTCTCCCTCTGTGGCAACCACTATTGTAGAGTGGGGGCATGTAAACAGAGGCAATAGGGGCATACATAAACTTTCTATGTAGATACATACTGGTTTGCTATTATGTCCCAAAAGGGAGTTTGACCCAGCGGTTTAAATAGACTCAGCCCATCATAATGATATATAGATATTCTAGGTCATTATTTGGGGGTTGGAGAGGCAGATGTAATATACATATAAATACACTAGCCCCGAGGGGCCGGGGGGGTGTAGCAAAAGTGCAATAGATCACCATGAGGGCATTCGGCAATCTATGTTTATGAATTTAATTTAATTTTAGGCATGTTCTAGAGAAAAAATCTTTTAAATCCAGCTATCCAAACAAAAATATAAGAGCAGTTAGCGCAAAAGTCACTAGATGGCGCTAAAAAAAAATAGAATTGAGCGGGGGGAATCCTCCAAATAAAGTTGATTGAAAGAAAAACAAAAGAAAGGAAGTGATAGTCCAATTACGCTGTCATATGACGCAATGCGTTCCATCAAGGGAGAGGTGGGACTTAGTGGCATAAAAGACGTCGGCCGCACCTGTGACGTCAGCTCCTGATGAGTCCATTGGACGAAACGCATAGGGCGGAGTCAGGTGCGACTGACGTCACTAGGTGTGGAAACATTCGCCGGCTGGCCGGGATCTAAAATTGTAAACTAGCGGATACACCACGGTGGAGGAGCGGGACGCCGACGCCACATGAGGGATAACCGCTGGGTTAATCAACCCGATAAGCGCAACACTCACCAGGATTGAGTAAGTGCGCTGTATAGCGCAGGCTGCATACTTTGTTTTTATCAAGTTACGCTATGAGGATGTTTTATCTGCTTGTGTTTTATATGAATCTGGATTAAAGCTTTATTATCTGGAAGGAACGAGCCTAAGAGCCTAGTCATTGGTTGATCACAAAAACGCTAGACCCACCTGGATGTGAGGTGGATTTTATCCGGTGAGCGGCTAATATACTGGGAAGTTGGATTTGTGGTTTTAGCACTGAATGATCACGTGTGCTGCACTTATTGTCACTGGGAGTAACGAGATTCTGTGTATATATACAGTAATGCACTATGTGGAGCATGTTTTAATTTTTTGCAGGTATTGAATTGAGCTACAGGAGAGGAGCGCTGGCACTCATCTTTTTAAGAAAGCCAGCACAGCAGCCATTTTGCAGTCTGTGTTTGACCTCTGTGCTAGGCAGATGAGGTGTGTGTTGTGACAGCTTGAATGTTAGGTAGTCCTGTGTTCTGTGTCCTCTCATTGCAGATTTTTGCTGCTACCACATTGTCCTGAACAGCTAAGCCCATCTTAGGGCTGATACATTGCAGGGGTGGACTGACAACTCATGGGGCCTCGGGCAATAGGAGATTATGGGGCCCCATACCAGTGTCGCCCACATTTCATGTTATTTTTTACAGAGTAAGATCTAATAATTTACTGCCGACAGATATTATATACTGATAATAAAACACCCCTGCGCCGAAAACTGGGTGTGGTCATGCAACCGAATGTGGGCGTGGTCATGGGTGGAGCAAAATATACATGACCTTGGCAGTGGTGTAGAAGGTCTGTCGGGGAAGTTTGAGCTCTGCGTTAGTGTTTCCTCCCAAAATACATGTAATCTGACCGAATTTTGCCAAAAATCTACGCCATTTGGCAGAGGTTCCTCCAAAATACAGATAATATGGCAGTCGTTCCCCCAAAATAGACGTAATCTAGCAGCAGCTGTTTCCCTAACATACACATAATTTTGCAGCGGTTGCCCAAAATATGCATAATCTGGCAGCGGATCACCCAAAATACATGTAATCTTGCAGCAGTGGTTCCCCCAAAATATACATAATCTGGAAGCAGCGGTACCCCCAACATACACTATCTGGCATCGGTTCCCCAAAAATACACATAATCTGGCAGCTGTTCCCCAAAATACACTTAATCTAGCAGCAGCGGTTCCCAAAAAATAGTTAATCTGGCAGCTGTACATACCGCTCCCTTTCACTGCGCTCTTCCCCTCTTGCTCAGGGTGCTCTAGCGGCCCCCCCCCCCCCTGACCACGGGCCCTCGGTCTGTGCCCGAAATGCCCGAATGGTAAGTCCGACCCTGATACATTGTTTTTCTTGCTATTGTATCACTTTTCGTGACCAGTGCACAAGTTAACTGTTAGAGAAAGGTCTGCTGGTCCTAGTAGTGTACTAACCATAACCCACTTTCACACCACCACTGGCATCTAGTATCCACTGGCCCCTGTGTAAAACCTCAGTGCTGTAGGAGACAGGTCTGCTGGTCCTAGTAGTGCACTGACCATAACCCACCTTCACACCACTACTGGCATCTAGTATCCACTACTGCACCCGTATAAGGCCTCAGTGCAGAATCAGTGTTTTTTTGATCACGTAGCTGTCATTGAAATAGCTCAGCCTGACCATAGGGGCTGGAAAACCGTGATCACCTGCACTCCCCAGATTGTGCGGACAAGCACATCAGCCACTACAAACTATTACACAAAGACTGCCGCCGAGAGGACTAACATTTATGTCCTGGAGGTGTCAACTGGTAAAAACAAAGATATGCTCACCTGACATAATCACTAAAGGTCTTTGCAGTTGTATGCGGACTGCGGTGCGTTAAACGCGGCATTTCGTCTGTCAGTGTAAAGTGGGCGTAACCCTTACTCTACCTGATCGACATGTACACACGTTTAAAGCACTTTATTCCACCAATTTAGGAATGCAATGTGATCAATTTAGGAATGCAATGTGATTTCTGCCCTTTAGAGATTAAAACATTACTCTGCATAAACTCTTTAATTTTTGGTGGGACTTTTGCCATGGATCCCCCTCTGGCATGCCCCTGTGCAGGTGTTAGGCCCCTTGAAACAACTTTTCCATCACTTTTGTGGCCAGAACCTATCTTTGTACATTTTAAAATTCTTCTGCCCATTGAATAGAGATTTGCAAATGTTTGCGTAGATTCACCTTCGAAATTCGCAAACCCAAAATTTGATATTCGGCCCATCACTACACAGAAGTACTTGCATTACTGTTGTCCTGGTGACTAAACATCAAACAAGCAGCACTGGTTTCGGTTTAAAATTATTGCTGCAAGTTTTAGTGCTGTAAAGTAGAAAAAAAATAACAACATCTGAATTTGAATATGGTATAAATAGGAGGATGCTTATCTTCCTCATTGTTGTTGCATGAGAGGACAGGGTAATCTGTAGAGTGACTTATAGTCCATCTCCAGCCTCATACATCTGTGCAATAAATGTGCTTTGTGTTATTTTATGGTAGATAGCACCAGGTGGATAAGCGCTGAGAAACTCAAATTAAAATAAGGCATATATTTCCTGATTCACGAACACATTGCCATTTATCAGTCTTGCTACAGGAAACCCATAAAGTCCCCAAAACAATATTCCAGACCATCTATTTCTCCAGCGTGGATAGGAATTTACCACCTGAGCTACGGCCATTTAAGTGTGATGGAGGCTGGCAAGGCTTTGCGTTTCTATGTATACTGTCTCTGTCTAGTGAAAGAGCAGGTGACAAATGCATCCTCTTTTCACTTTACATTTAACCTACAATAAATAATAACATTGGGAATATACTGAATGTAAAGAAAAAGAAACTCTCTGGACCAGGCATTAGCCAAACAGTTTTTTGAAGACTTTAGGGCTCGTTTCCACTATAGCGAATCCGCATGCAGGCACTGCATGCGGATTCACATAGGCAATGCAAGTGGATGGGATTGTTTCCACTTGTGCGTCGTGTGGGTGCGTTTCGGCGTGCAGGAAAAATCTGCACGACAGGGTCGTCAGATTTCTCGTGCGGCAGGAATGCGGGCGAATCGCCGCTAATGCATTCAATAGGGAAATCGCATGCGGCTTTGTCATGCGGATTTCCCCACGATTTCGCATGTAAAGCAATGGAGCTTTGCACAGGTAGTGACATGGTTAAATTCGCCTGGCTCCTTGCCATGCAAAATCGCATGCGAAATCGCGGGTAAATCCGCATGCGGAAACGCAGCCGCATGCGATTTCTTCTGCGGTGGAATCCAGGCGATTCCGCACCGCTACAGTGGAAACGAGCCCTCAAAGAGGAGCTGTCAGCCATACTATCTCAGAAAAAAACACACATATATAAGTAGATAAATACTTGCTCTAGTTACATAACAGATGTATTGCACTGTCCACGTTTTAATTTTAGTGATTTTTCTACAGTAAAGAAAAAAAAAAAAAAAGAAAAAAGCCCATTTTAAGTGTGGCTATTTTGAAGCCAATTCTGATGTTATTTCCTCCCTTAGTCTCCACTGCCTGATTTGCCCGCCATTCACTATAGAAAGTGCATTGTCTCAGCATGAGAAATATTGGCCAATCAGAGAGGAACAGAGGTGTGGGAGGAGAAAACAGGAGGAAAAGAGGCTTCAGCCAATCAGGCTGCATTAGTTAAATATGAGGGGAAAGTAGAGAAGCAAAAAAGGACAACCCAGCATGCCCTGCAACTTCCTTTTTGTGTACCAAATTTTGTGTGTACCAAATAAGAGTCCGGTAAACTGGGGTATGATCATTTATCAACAAGAAAAGTAATAATGATTTTAACTTTTGGATTGCCTGATTAGCATCCGTATTACTTTTACCAGATAAAAATAAAGAATTGATTTTTGATTTTATGCCCGACAGTTACTCTTTAATCTCCTTGGCGGTTAAATTTTTCCACCAAGGAGGCTGCATTGCACTTTTTTTGAATTTTTTTTTGTTTCATGTAGCTACCTGAGTGGTATCTACATAAAACACCACTAGAGGGCGAATGTGTCCCTCTAGTCCGATCGCCACCGGCAACAAAAGTAAACAGGAGATCGCGTATAGAACACGATCTCCTGTTTGGCTTCGCCTGTCGCCATGGCTACGATCGGAATGACGTCATGGACGTCAGTCGACGTCCTGACGTCAGACCCATCTGATCCAGCCCTTTGCGCTGCCCGGGACTGATTGGTCCGGGCTGCGCAGGGCTCTGGCGGGGGGGCCCTCTTCCGCCGCTGCGTGCGGACAATCAAGCTGGACGTGCAGCTAGCAAAGTGCTGGCTGCGCGTACAGCAATTTACAGCACAGGAATCGCCCCAGCAGGGGCTGAGATATCCTCCGTGGCGGGTTACCGCTAAGGAGGTTAAAGTGACACTGAAGCGAAAAAAAAACCTTATGATATAATGAATTGTATGTGCAGTACAGATAATTAATAGAACATTAGTAGCAAAGAAAAGAGTCTCATGTTTTTATTTTCAGATATATAGCTTTTTTATAGCATTGCATCATTCTGTCATATTTGCAATTTACAAACCACATTAAACTATAAAACCGAGCAGATCTAATGACCCTTTCAACTTCCATGCAGTACAAATCTTATATGAAGCTGCCTATCACTGTTTCTTTGAAGTATAAGTGCCTCAGAAAACAGTGACCCAAGTTGGGTCAGAGAGCTCAGATCAGAGTTTTCTTTTTTGACCACCGCTCAAGGTCCCTTTAAAGGACCAATATCATGAAAAATTGTCAAATTTAAAATACATTAACCTCTTGACGACCAGCTAACGCCGATTGGCGTAAACTGGTCGTCTGCGGGTTTCCATGGCCTTTCCATGTCCGTTCACGGAGGGTGTCTCCGTAAACAGCCGGAAAGCCGCCAATCGCGGCTCGCCGGCAAAATGTTAACACGCGGGGAATAAATCCCCGCTGTTTACATCATACGGCGCTGCTGCGCAGCAGCGCCGTAAGGCAGATCGGCGATCCCCGGCCTCTGATTGGCCGGGGATCGCCGGCATATAATAGGCTGAAGCCTATCCTTCAATGCAGCCCAGGAAGGAAGAGGTAGGGAGGGAGAGGGAGGGAGCACAGAAAACGATGCGGAGGGGGGATTTGAAGAGCCCCCCCCGCAAAGCGCAGCAAGCCGGCGGCGATCAGACCCCCCCAGCAGGACATCCCCCTAGTGGGGAAAAAAGGGGGGAAGTCTGATCGCCCTGGCATAATACTGATCTGTGCTGCGGGCTGGAGAGCCCACGCAGCACAGATCAGGCAAATCACCCCTGGTCGGCAAGTGGTTAAAACACATAAATAAAAAGTACATTTCTTTAATAGTAAAATGTGTTATAAAATACTTTTCTCCAATGTTGCTGTCATTTACAGTAGGAAGTAGAAATCTGACAGAACTGACAGGTTTTGGACTAGTCCATCTCCTCATGGGGGAGTTCAGTGGCACATGATTCAGTCTCTCCAGGTCATCAGCAAATTCACAGAATTAACAGAATGCACCACTTACTCACTTGCAAGGCTCCAGGAGTTCTCTAGAGCAGCCCCTACTTTTTGGGGCTCCCCCACTTTTAACTCATTCAAACAGGCCATAAAGACCCATCTGTTCGCCATTGCTTACCCGCCATCTTCATAGCCCCACCCCCTCCCTTCGACTTACACCCCACCCCCCTTATGTGTCCCTCTCCCCCACCCTTCCGATTGTAAGCTTTTTTTGGCAGGGCCCACCTCCCAGTGTGCTCTTATGCACACTTATATGGACTCCTATATGGACTCCTATTTTTCCCTACATTCTTACATCACTATTTTGTATACCATTGTTGAATGCTATAATGTTCCTGTTTAACATTGTTTAATGTTGTGATGACCCCTATCCATTGTACAGCACTGAGAGTAAGATGTTAGCACATTATAAAAAAAAGTTTTTCAACAATAATAATGCCAGCAACTTGACAATTACTGTATTTTTCGGACTATAAGACACTCCTGACCATAAGACGCACCTAGATTTAGAGAACAAAAAAAGACAAAAATTATATACTAAACCTGGTGCATCCATGGCGAAGGGGCATCTTGTGGATTATGCCCCCTTTGTACTTCATGCCTCCTTGTACCTCCCGTCTCCCATGTGTCCTCCTCTGTCCCCCTTGTGTCTCCCATGTGTCCGTCTCTGTCCACCTTGTGTCCTCCTCTATGCCCCTTTGTGTCCTCCATTTGTCCTCATGTCCTCCTCTGCATGGGCACCATACAGGGAGTCCCTGACATTGTGGCGGGTTGGACGTTTGTATTGGCAGGCGTTCACAAGTCAGGAACCCCCTGCATTTGAACTATAAGATGCAGTGACTTTTCCCCCCACTTTTGGGGAAGAAAAAGTGAGCCTTATAGTCCAAAAATTACAGTAGTAATAATAGTCCAAAAATTAGCTACACGTAAGAACACAATAAATGTGGTCTGAAGGGCATAAAAGTGACGCTGTATTTTTGCCGTAATAATTAATAGACTTTCAGTAAACTTGTACTTTTTGAAATGAATTGGTGAGGACAATAGTATATGTTTCTTCAAGATAAGATGTAAATATGTTTTGTCTTTTTTTAATACACCATAAAATGGCTAGTAGAGCGGAAATGTTAATGTTATTTTAATAATGTTATAAAGTATAGTATGTTTTAAAGCTTTCACAGCACATAACTTTAATGCATTTTAAAATAGTGTTCTGGATGTCCTGACAGTATTGTGCATTAGCTCGTAATTGGGTTGATTTACAAAAATCCATCCCATGAATTATCTCACCTAAAAGTTTTTTTTTTCATCTTGTCTATATAAAACATTTTAAGCATTACACCCTCAAAAAAAAGTTATTATAAGTGAGAAGCGTAACACCAGAGATACATTAATCCTTAAAATTAAAAAATCTATTTTGAGCAGTTTTTTGAGATTAAGGGCCCGTTTCCACTTTAGCGGAAACCGCTCCGATTCCGCAGAGTTTCCCCGCAGGCAAATCACGCAGGGAAACTCTGCCATAGGGAACTATGGTGCCGCAGGCCGAATAGCTTGCGGTAATGATTCGGCCAGAACTCCCCGCAGAATTCGTTCGGGAGACTGCGAATCCCATAGCCGTGCATGGCACGGCTGATGGGATTCGTCTGCGATCCCGCACACCCGGAAGTGCCGCCGCGCGTCTCTTTGATGCGTGCAAAACAAGTGGAAACGGGCCCTTACACCGCTATCCCTCTTCCCAATAATTTCACCTTAAAGTGGACCTGAACTCTTGCACAGGACGGAAGGAAAACATAGAGAAATGTACACTATATGTATTTAAAGAATTTAGCCTGTCTAATTCCCTCTCATCTAACTAATGATTAATGACTTGTGACTACAGTACACTCATGACTACACTCATAATTTGATCTCTCAGCTGTGTCAGCTCAGGAATCTCAGCAGTCCTCAGCGAAGCAGCTAATTTGTAAACGCAGGATGTTAACCCTATGTCTGTTTCCATGTAAGCAGGAAGAAGACACACTGCAGTTTTATGTTATCAGCTGTAACAAAGTTTTGCATTGGGGCCCCCCCCCCTAAGTACTCTATACAGAACATTTGATACGGCGCACCAAAACCTGCCAAGGACAACCGCAGTGTCAAAGGTACAAAAAGGGGATTGGGAACGGCTTGTTAATGATTATTACTAATCAAAGCATCTATAAAAGTGATTATTACCAGCAAAAGACCAATAAAGAGCCCTACAGGACCCCTCTGGCCCAAGGGCCCCGGTACCTTCGAAACCTCTGCAACCCCTATTGCTAATCCACTGCCCACTTCCCCATTGTGCTCCCATCCCTGGGAGCAATCTGCACTTATGCAGTAGTACTGAGCAGACGCAGAATGCTCCCAGGGACGGGATTGTGAAGTGTGAGCATGCGCGACGAAGCTCGACTTGGCCAGGCTTTTAGGTTTTCTTTTACATTGAAAAAAAAAACAGAACAGGAATGTCCCACTTCTAACCCCAGCAGGTCAGACACTGCCGCCCTCTCATTTATTCCACACATTGACTCTTTAAAGTGAACCTGAACCGAGTAAAATTATTTAAAATAAACACACGATGTACCTGCAAATTAAAATGACACGCTTACCTCACCGTCAGTTCCTCTCAGAAGCTCGCCATTTTCTTCTTACAGTGCTCCCTTCCAGTTCTGACAAAATATATCAGTTTCTGTCAGTTGTAACTGAACGGACAGCTGATAAGTAAGGTTATGTCCATGTTTCCCAATGGCTCAAGTAGGCGATATTACAGTTTACCAGTTTCTGACCTGGAAGCTGTTATGGGGTAACGGCCATTTTCAAAATTGAAGGATGGAGAATTTGATTAATCACAGTGGAAAAACAGGACATGGGAGAGGAGAAAGAGATTGATAAGTAGACAATGCGGGAGGTAAGTATGATGTGTGTATGTTTATTCTTACTTTTATTTTTCAGTTCAGGTTTGCTTTAACTACTTAAAGACCGCCCCACGCCAATGGGCGTGGTCGGGGTGGCAGCCCCAGGACCGCCTAACGCCAATTGGCACCAGGTCCTGGGGCCAGCTACTGCAGGAGATCGCATGCAGGCTGCGCGCACATCTCCTGCTTGAGGGGCAGAGCTCTGCCCCGTCTTCAGTCTCCGAGCACCGTCTTTATCTATAGTACAGTGCTGCAATCAGCAGCAGCGCTCTACTTTGGACAGCCGTGTGACACGGCTGTCCCCCGGGGGACAAGAGAGCAATTGGCTCTCACAGGCAGAAGCCTATGACAGCCGAACGCTAGGATTGGCCAGCTGGGGGGAGGGAGGGGATTAAAAAAAAATAGCCAAAAATAAAGAAAAAAAAATAACATAAATATTTATTTAAAAAAAAAAATAAACACGGGGGGGGGGGGGGGGGTGATCAGACCCCACCAATGGAGATCTCTGTTGGTGGGGGGGAAAGGGGAGGAATCACTCGTGTGCTGTGTTGTGCGGCCCTGCAGCTTGGCCTTAAAGCTGCAGTGGCCATTTTCACAATAAAAGGCCTGGTCTTTAGGAGGGTTAATCACTGTGGTCCTCAAGTGGTTAAAGAACAAATGACGTGAAAGGGGTATGAAGGCTGCCATATTTATTTTCCTTTCAACAGTGCTAATTGCCTGGCTGTCCTGCTGATCCTCTGCCTCTAATATTTTAGACCCTGAACAAGCATGCAGATCAGATAGATGTGTGACTGAAATGCTGCTAATTTTTAATAGGACTCTGTTAACACACCATTAAATTCACTATAGTGTTTTTTAAAGGCTAGATCAAAGGTAAAAAACTAGTTACCAAGGTGAAACAAGAAGAACAGATACAACAACAAGACACGATATGGTCATATACATTTGGTCCAGAATTCAGAAGCACACAGGTCCTAGTGGTTGAGT
This sequence comes from Hyperolius riggenbachi, assembly GCF_040937935.1. NCBI lineage: Eukaryota > Metazoa > Chordata > Amphibia > Anura > Hyperoliidae > Hyperolius > Hyperolius riggenbachi. Next base: position 458,976,828 of record NC_090648.1, on the reverse strand, counting down.
AGAAGCTAGTAGATGGGAACCTTTCTACACGTCAAAGGCGTGGACACGCCGAAACACGTTGTGACACCACCAGTACATGCGAAGCACCACTGTAGGCACCTTTGGTCCCTTTTCCAACTGGATCAAACCCGCTATTGGCCACAACAGTTTTCAGGTTGCCTGAACCTGCTGGATGCTGTTCGTAGTGCTGGATGCTGTTCGTAGGACTCCTACACCTTGATATATGCTTGCTTTTAGTAAGTGCATTTGTATCGTGCAGTTTTTAACTTGTTAAAGGCTATCACACTACGGAGTGCTCCTCCTCTTTCTGTTTATATATTCTAGTGGTTGAGTACTCTGGAAATATCTCAGGTAAGGAGGACTAGACCAGGCACCTTACATTGTTGGTGGACAATGGGGAGATAATGTATAGTATATTCCACAAGAAAATGTATACGTGCATCAAGCACCAAGTTTAACCCTAACAAATCTGGCTTTGCAAATTTGGCCTAATTGGCTTATCATGAGGCAATGCTCATGCAAATATGCATTTGCTTTCACATGCCAAATTATGCAGGGTCAAAAACCAATACCGAAAAGCGGTTGCCCTGCGGGAATTAGTTCATGCTACATTAGCAGTATCCAGGAGCGCCACGGGGAGGCTTCCCAATGCCCCCATACAACCGCAGGGCCTCAAGTCCTCTCACTGTTTGGGGACCACAGCGGCACCCTGGAGGGGGAGGCTGGGGGGCGCAGGCGACCCCCCTCAAGCGTGGCCAGCGCTGGGGAGGGCCGTCTGCACCCACCTCCCAATATTAAAAACAGGCACTTACCTTAACGTCCATTGCATTCTGCTACATGAGCATAACTTGGGAGCACCACATGAGAAAGGAGTGAAGCATGGGCCACTCCAAGCTTTGGAGCTCAGGGCTAGCTTACACACAACACTCAAGAGGGGGTGGGAAGGACCGGCGCAGGCAGCTCACTCCAGGGCTCACACCACCCAGAACAAGCCATCCACCACCTCCCTCTAAAGAACACACCTATGAAAATACTTTCCACAAGAAAATGTATGCGTGCATCAAGCACCAAGTTTAACCCTAACAAATCTGGCTTTGCAAATTTGGCCTAATTGGCTTATCATGAGGCAATGCTCATGCAAATATGCATTTGCATTCGCATGCCAAATTATGCAGGGTCAAAAACCAATACCGAAAAGCGGTTGCCCTGCGGGAATTAGTTCTTGCTACATTAGCACTATCCGGGAGCGCCATGGGGAGGCTTCCCAATGCCCCCATACAACCGAGGGTTCGCAGGGCCCCAAACAATGTCTCATGATAAGCCAATTAGGCCAAATTTAGTAAGCCAGGTTCAACTTGTTTTAATGCACACATAAAATTATCTGTATAATGTATAATACCTTCTTAAATACATTTTGGAAAGGAGCTCGGCTGATGCTAAATGATGGTAAATCCCTTTAAAGGGAACTGAGCACCTGAAAAATGTAGTCCATGAATGCCAGAACATCTTCTGGCATGCATTTCCGTGAATGCAAGGGAGTAACAATAGACCCTGCAAGGGATGCAGCCGCAGGTGGCCCAGAAGCCACCCAGAAGAGACCAGGGGCTCTGTCTAAGGGTAAGGAGAGAAAAAACTTTCTGCTCTCTGCACAATTGTTCCAATGACTGCGTCACCCACTGATAACAAAGCATACAAAGGCTGGGAGAAGACTCGTCTGTCTGGTCTCTGCATGTGTTTTCTGCACACCATGTGTGTCTGTATGTATGAAAACATGCACGTTTTATCACAGAAGATAATGTAAGTGATAGAGAAAATGCCTGTAGTGCTTCACTGCTGTCTTTTTTCATCTGCATGGGGAAAACACATTCAAGTGTGCACTGCCAATTGAGAATAGCATTGGTTCTCAGTTTACCTGTGTATGGGGGACAGGGGGTTAGCAGAAAGGCCCAGCCAAAGATTTGCATGGGGCCCACTGATTTCTAGTTACACCCCTGGGTGGATGGACATGCATGGGACAGTTTGCCAGGAAGTTGAAAATGCCAGAGGCCAGCAGAGCAGCAGCCTGTAGGTAAGTAGTGATGCTCAGCCCAACCCTTGTCCCTCTCCTATCCCCAATGACACACTCCATTATGACAAGATTCATTAAAAAAACTGTATTTCCAGGTGCTCAGTTGTCTGAAACCTGAAACCTGAAGCCAAATTCAATGAAAAAAAAATACATAGCTGGATAACACTAATTAACCCCAGCAACATCGCCTACTTACAACCACTCTGACGCCCCTCCATCACCATTATTTTTCTATGTAAAACGCAGTGGATGGGGTGTCGGGACAAGTACATGCAAAAATGCTATCAGGAAAAAAGGGCGCGTGGTGTAAAGGTAAGTGATAGCGTTTCAGGGCCGAATTTACCATAAGGCACGTGCCTATAGGCGCCTTATTAGGCACAGACGGCACCCCCGAATGTCCCCCTCTCAACTCTCACCGCCCTGCATGTGGCTCTTAGTGGGATATTCGTAACAGCCACAAATGTCTCCAGCGGCCTGCTGTGTCTCTAGCCGCAGGCATCTGGAGAAGCTCCGCCCCCTCCTCGCATGGTGTAGCAGAGGCTGAGGAGAACTTTTTTTGCCTAACGTAGCCTTACTTGCACCACTTCTGTCTAACCTAAGTTCACAGTCTGCCGGAAGGAGAGCAGAGGAGACTGAGACCGGAAGCAGGCTACTTCACAGCTGTTATTGCAATGCTTCCCTTACTCCACTGCAATGCTGGAGAGAAGTTTCTTTGTTGTCCCTGGCTATCTGTCGGACCTCCTGCAGTGCACTGTGCAGGTCACAGGAGCTTTAGGGACTGGAGATTTCCTGGCTGTCACTGTGTGAGAGTGCTGTATTTATTATGCTTGCGTTGCCAGTAACACTCTTCCAACTTGAAATCCTCTCTCTCCTCTCACACACAAATCCTCTTTTTTTCTGCCTGTCTCTCATACATTCTATCCCCCTCCCTCTCTGTGTTTCATGCACTTACATACACAATCTCTTCTATGTACAATCCATCTTTCACTTGTATTCACACTTTCCTTCCTCTCTCACTCGCACTCTCCTTCCTCTCTCACTCACACTCTCCCTCCATCTCTCACTCATGCTCTCCCTCCTCCTCTCTCACTCACACTCTCCCTCATCTCTCACGCTCTCCCTCCTCCTTTCTCACTCACACTCTTCCTCCTGTCTCACTCACACTTTCCTTCCTTTCTCACTCACACTCTCCCTCCTCTCTCACTCACACTTTCCCTCCTCTCTCCCTTAAAATCTCCTTCCTCTCTCACTCACACTCTCCCTCCATCTCTCACTCACACTCTCCCTCTTCCTCTCTCACTCATGCTCTCCCTCTTCTCTCACTCACACTCTCCTTCCTCTCACACTCACTCTCTCCTTCCTTTCTCACTCACACTCTCCCTCCTCTCTCTCTCACTAATGCTCTCCCTCCTCTCTCACTCACACTCTCCCTCCCTCTCACACTCACTCTCTCCTTCCTCGCTCACTCACATACTCCTTCCTCTCTCATTCACACTTTCCGTCCTCTCTCACTCACACTCTCCTTCCTCTCTCATTCACACTTTCCCTCCTCTCTCACGCACACTCTACTTCTCTCACTCACACTCTCCCTCCTCTCTCACTCACACTCTACTTCTTCTCTCACCTACACTCTCCCTCCTCTCTCACTCACACTCTCATTCCACCTCACGCTCTCCTTCTGTCTCTCACTTGCACTCTCCTTCCTCTCTCACTCACACTCTCCCTCCATTTCTCACTCACACTTTGCTTCCATCTCACGCTCACGCTCTCCTTCTGTCTCTCACTTGAACTCTCCCGCCATATCTCACTCACACTCTCCCTCCTCTCTCACTTGGACTCTGCCTTTGTCTCTCACTCGCACTGTTCCGCCATTGCTTACTTGCACTCTTCCGCCATCTCTCTCACTCGCACTCTTCCACCGTCTCTCACTCGCACTCTCCCTCTGTTTCTCCCTTCGGCTCTGCCTTTGTCTCTCACTCACACTCCCCTCCGTCTCTTATGCCTGGTACACACCATGCAATTTCCCGTCAGGTAAACGGGTTGAATCGATTTTTTCCGACAGGTCCGATCTGATTTTCTGATCGTTTTTCAATCACTTCCATACAAAATCGATCAGAGTAACGATCAGAAATCAGATTGGACCTGTCGAAATAATCAATTTGACCTGTCTGTCTGATGGGAATTTGCATGGTGTGTATGAGGCACTACTCCCACTGCCCTCTATCTCTCACTCACACTTCTCTCCATCACTCATATCTGATAACTACACGTCGTTGGTAATAAATGCACATTGGTGGTATTCTATACTTGCCTCTGGTAATATCTACATTATCTTGTGTGGATCTATTTAATAAGAAAAGGGAGCATGATGTGAGGGGGTGTGGCCTGTGTTTAGGGGCAGGGATTAGGGCACCAGAGCTTATGTGCCTATTGGCTCCTGAGCTGTAAATCCGTCCCTGTAGCGTTTATAAAAATATTGTGTTGTATTTTGTTTACAAATAGAGTTTTACAAATTAAAAAACATTGACGCCCATTACATTGACGCCCATTAACGCCCTTTCACACCTAGAATCGCAAAACGCGTTTTGCGGGAGTGATTTTCACGCGATTAACACAGAAAAATCACTGGACACTGCAGCGGTTTTGGAGCGATCACCAATCACGATCGCTAATCGTGAATTGTAAATCGCCGCCAAACCGCTGCATGCCATGAGCGGGAATCGCGCGATTCCCGCTCAGGTGTGAATGGGCTCTTAATTATGTGTATGAAATTGCAAATTGTGAAAATGATAAACTTCCCTGTTTTAAAAGTGAAACTTATAATTACGTTTGTTAAAAGATAGTATATGTTTAATCGTTTTAATTGTATAATATTGTGAATAACCTTCATTTATCGTTTCTTCATGTAATAAAATGTGAATATGCACAGAGAGACTGGCACCACAAAAATAAGAGTAAAAAATTAGCTCTTTATTGAAATGTCATTTAAAATGACATAGCAATCAAGATAAAAAAGGCTTCGGCGGCGACAGCCCGCTGTTTCAAGCTGTAAAGCTCTTTCTCAAGCCACTCAGCCATGGGCTTGGGCACACAGCAAATCCTCATTTGTATTCCGGGTGCTCCTCCATTCCTCATCTGTAATAAAATCTGAAAATATTGTTTATAAAGATGAAAAAAAAAAATAAGTATGTTCGTAATAACTGTTGTAAAACATTAGTAAATATTACTAACCTTTTACTACAACTAAACCTAACCCTACTCTCATACAGAACCCTCCCTGTACCTATCCCTAACCCTTAGACTCCCCTGGTGGCGCTTAACCCTAAATCCCCCCTGTTGGTGCCAAACCCTAAGACTTCACCTGGTGGTGCCTAACCCTAAGACCCCCCCCCCCCCCCCGGTGGTGTCTAATCCTAAATCACCCTTGGTGGCGCCTAACCATAAAACCCCCCTGGTGGTGCCTAACCCTAAGACCCCCCTGGTGGTGCCTAACCCTAAGACCCCCCTGGTGGTGCCTAATCCTAAATCTCTCCTGGTGGTGCCTAACCCTAAGACCGCCCTGGTGGTGCCTAATCCTAAAACCTCCCTTAGTGATCGCTTTATTGTGTGGGTAATAATGTTTTACAATAGTGACTGTAAAAAAATACTGTATATTACTTACGTACTGATCCAGGGGCGTAGGGCCTGTGGTCGCAACGGTCGCCACGGCGACCGGGCCCGGCTCCTGAAGAGGCGGGGGAGGGGCCCGGGGGGGCCATGTCTTTTTGTAGTGCCGACCGTGCGGCCCGTGCGCGCTATTGGGAGGGGGCAGCCGCGGGGAGGGCAGCCCGACCTCTCCCTCCCTACCTCTCCCCGGGCCCCCCCCCCTTCAGATGCAGAGTGAGCGGCGCACGGAAGCGCTGTAGGCTGAACTCACCTCCGTCCCTGCGTTCCAAACGCTGCTGATCTCCTCCCGCTGTATAGATGCTGATACACACTGCTTCCGGCTAAACAGGAAGCAGTGTGTAACAATATCTATACAGAGGGAGGAGATCAGCGGTGCAGGGACGGAGGTGAGTTCTGCCTACAGCGCTTCCGTGCGCCGCGCACTCTGCATTTGAAGGGGGGGCCCCGGGGAGAGGAAGGGAGGGAGAGGTCGGGCTTCCCCTTCCCGCAGCTGCGGCTCCCCCCTTCATTATGGGGGGGGGGCACCTACCTACCTACCTACCCTATCCTGAGGGGGCAGCTACCCACCTAACCTATCCTGGGGGGCAGCTACCTAATCTAACCTATCCTGGGGTGCAGCTACCTAATCTAACCTATCCTGGGGGGACAGCTACCTAATCTATCCTGGGGGGCAGCTACCTACCTAACCTCACTTCACTCTATAGTAGTGCGATCACTTCCTCCAATATCACAATGCCATCCCTAGGCTGTGCTGCAAGAAAACACCTTAAAAGACAAAGAAGACATATATAATGCAACCTGTTTTTACTTCTATTATATCACCCTGAAGTGACAGCCATTCATTTACATACAGGATGTGACAATACAGAAGGGGCCCACCACCTGCGGGTCTCAGGCGCTCCCCCCCCTTTGTGTCCCTGCTCACCAAGTTCACGCCTGAGTCAGCGTTCAAATCTGCCACCAGAGCACTTCCACATGGACTTTATCTAAAAGCAAACTTAGAAGAGCGGACCATGTGTAAAACCTCCTTTAATACTTAGATTAAAAAAGCAAGTAATGCCCGTACATAGTTAAAAAACAAACACAGCATTGTATATCACCATCCATCTGGTCAGGCAGGATTTCAGCGTCTCGCGTCTCCTCTAACCTCCAGACCGCCTCATAGACTCGGCTTCCGTGTGCTGTAGCTCCGCCCTACCGGTTTCGTCACGGCCCCTGACTTCCAGGTCGCCGCCCCAGTCGGCTTATAATTGTATACATTCACTAGACTGTAGAATTGATGTCAAAGAAGCAGAGGAAAGGAGAATAGGGGTGCCGGGGGGTCAGGGGGACTCGAGAAACAGCGAAAATAATGCAGACTACCTTGTGAGTAGCATGCAAATGGGATTTAACTTTAAAATATGAAGAAAAAAAAGACTTCAGGCTTACTTTAATGATCGAATGAATAGTTCCAGCCTTCAGGTAAAGACTGTAAAAGTACAAGCTTTCAAATTTCAAACACAGGAAGTGCAAAAAGCCACTTTTGTCTATGAGAATGATTTAGCAAGACTTGCCGGCTTGTTCCCAATGCTGAGTTTTAATGATTTTCACACAAAAAAAGGAGTGGAAAGAGTATCCAAGGTAGAACGTACTATCATCTTGACAATAACAGCAACCTTGTTATATATTTCAATCTCTCTGCATCCATCCCGATTGGCTCATTAAAGATTTTGCAAAAACTTTTGACAATACACATCGGGGCATCCTACAGATAATTGCCTGACTTTTAGTATGTTCAACAACCAGCCTTATTGAAGTTTAGTCTCCCAGAAGTATCTTCCAGGGATTCGCTAATTGGAAAAGAAAATACTATTTTTTTTCTTCTATTTGACGTGCATTATGTCGATCAATTAAATCACGAATTCACTTCAAAGGCGAGGCAAAGGATTTTTTTTTTCCACCATTTATTTAAAGTAACCTCTTGCATAGTGTATTGCTTAACTTCAGGCTAATACATTAACAAATCCACTGTGGTTTATCCCAAAGCTTGACGATTTATTTAATTTGTCTAGATTAAATCATGAAAAGGCAACAACGGGACTTGTTTATGCTGATTTTGCATCTGTCAGTTACGTGGCCCCATAAATTATTGCAAATCTAAATTAATATTACAAGACAGATATTCAAGTCATTGGAGCAGTAATTAAACATCAATTACCAAACAAATGAGTGACTTACATGGAATATGAAACAGCTTTACATGTCGTTCCATCAAACATAAACTACCAGTCACATTTATCATCTTTTAGACCACACTGGGTTTGTGAAATTAAAGGTTTAGTTCACCTTCAGTTTTTAATGCTTTTATTTGGAAATGCGTGTGAAAACTCGCTCTTGCAAGTTAATTGCAAAGTGTTTCATTTTTGCAAGATGACGATTCAAAGTAACTTCTACAGCAGATCAAAGGTCTCCTGGGTGCATAAAAAAGGGCGCCAGGAAAAAAGGGCCTGGCTGAATAACAAATTGACACTCAAAAAAGACAAACACTTATATAGCACTTTTCTCCTGGCGGACTCAAAGTGCCAGAGCTGCAGCCACTAGGACACGCTCTATAGGCAGTAGCAGTGTTAGGGAGACTTGCCTAAGGTCTCCTGCTGAATAGGTGCGGGCTTACTGAACAGGCAGAGCCGAGATTCGAACCCAGGTCGCCCATGTCAGGAGGCCATTTTGAAAACAGACAGGAGATGAAACCAAAAAGATATTAACTTTAAAATCGTTACATAATTAAACAATTAAGCTTAACCTAAACCTATGCTCACACAGAACCCTCCCTTGGTGGTGCCTAACCCTTACCACCCCCCTGATGGTGCCTAACTCTAACCACCCCCTCCCCCCTGGTGGTGCCTAACCCTAACCACCCCCAGGTGGTGCCTAACCCTAACTGCCCCCCTAGGTGGTGCCTAACCCTAACCACTCTCCCTGGTGGTGCCTAACCCTAACCACCACCCCTGGTGTGGGTGTGGCCTAACCCTAACAACCACCCCTGCACAAACACCCTTACACACATAGAAATGATAACATATTTGCTAATGTAAAATCTGTACATACAAATGATATAATATGACAAAAACTATAATGTTGCAAGTTTCTAAAACCATAACATATTACAAAAACTTTAATGTTCTAATGATGTTAATGATATTTAGCCGGTGCCCTTTTTTTGCTACCGGTCTCCCTAACGTCACACCTTAACGCCCCACTGTGATCGAGACCTCAATGTAGGTATGCTTAAAGTGGTATGATGCGCAAAATTAAATTTTTGCTTTAAAACATTAACCACAGCAAAAAAAAAGACTAGGCTAATGTCATTATCAGATTGTCTTGTAGCTTAATAATCTGCTTTTGTGCCAATGTGAGCCCAGCCTAAGTTGTGTTGTCCTTTTTTGTTTGCAAAGTTAATATTTTTTGCTTTTTTACTTTTTATTTATTTATTTTTTGCACACATGCAATCATTGGCTTCCCTTCTCATCTGGAATTTTATGCCTTTCCATCCAAAGATTCAGCAATCAGACAGCTGCTTTGAGCGGCCAACAACATATTCAACATAAACTTGAGTCCCTTCATAAGGAATTAGCAGGAATTGTGGCGAGCTGCTGGGAAGTGTATCACCGTACATAAAAATTGTGTTAGAAATGGGTTTTGGATATAGTGTAATCACTTGAGATTGCGGCCATATAGGAAATAAATAAAGCAAAGTAATGATCAATACCTTTATTAATTTAGAGAATATTACATGCAGGTTTACAACCGTAATAAAAACGAATTGCCATACGAGGTTCAGAAAGGAATAGATGACAAAATGCCAAGACTGTGCTAATAAACAGCGATAGCACTGCAGGATTAATAACGCTTCTCACAATGAACTGCAGAAGAGCCGTCCAGACGGCATTTACATTTATCAAGCTGCTTACAAGCAAGTAATCAGAAAGATAAAGGAAAACATGTACAGGGAATTCAAATGAGCTTTTGGTTGAGTCACAGACAGCGGCATATTTTGAATAGGTCATGGAAATGCTTCTGACATGTGTTTTAGTAGTAATTGATTTCTTCCGTCTTACTCTGGCTTGTTACTCTCGCCAGAAAACCTCCTTATGAACTTTTATGCTACGCCAGAGAATAGACTTTCACTCTCAAATAATATATTACAGGCAAAGTACAAGATCCAGGAGTTCCACAGAATGCCTGCATCATGTCAGGTAAAGTACAAAGGTTCCATGTTCGTACGTTGCCTAAAGACACCGGGAAAAATAGAGAATGAGAAGAGGTGAACCGTGTGTTGGTTTATGTAGAGAAAAAAAACAGAAAGGTCGAGAGCCTCTGATAGCGTGGTACATTAGATAATTGGAACAATCTAGTCGGTCAAATTTATACTCACAAAATTGGGTTGCCGTCAAGGCAACCACTGAGATCGGAAGTGGGGGGATTAGAACCGACCCCACTTGGGCTAAAAGTCGCTCTCTGTAGACATGAAAAAGAAAGGACATCGATAGTGGTGTAAACAGTATAACAGAGGCTCCAGTTGCAGAATAAAAGGATTAAAAAATGTTTAACTATCTGCCGACCGCTCCACACCAATTGGCGTGAACGCAGCAGCAGCTCCAGGACCACTCCATGGCAATTGGCGCGAATGGCCTGGAATGGGGATTGCAGGGGAGCGCACGCACCGATGCATGCGCATCTCCGCTCTGATGATGGAGCTCCACTCCGCCTTCAGCCTCCCAGTGGCGATCGCCGCTCGGAGACTGTTAGATGGCGAAACCTCTGTCTAATGATTAAGTTCAGCGCAGCGATCTAAGGCAGCACTGTACTGGGGACAGCCGTGTGACACAGCTGTCCCCCTGGGGGACACAGAATGATCCGCGGTGATAGGCTGAAGCCTATCACAGCCAATCGCTATGATAGGCAGACGGAGGAGGGAGGGAAGGAGGGATATTAAAATCATTTTAAAAAATAGGCAAATTTAATAAAAACAATAAATATTTATAAAAAATAAATAAACACACCTGGGGGTGATCTGGAGAAAAGGGGGGGGGGGGATCACTTGTGTGCTGAGTTGTACTGCCCTGCAGTGAGGCCTTTAAGCTGCAGTGGCCTATTTCTGTAAAAATGGCCTGGTCTTTAGGGGGGTTTAACTCCGCGGTCCTCAAATGGTTAAAAAGGAGGTAGTGGTGGACTTACCTCCCACAGTAGACTTAAACAAGCCAATTTGAACAGTAAAAATTCACTTTATTCGTAGCTCCAACAATTTTGCAATGCATTTCATGGGTCTATGCCCGCGTCATCAGGCCATGAAAGGAGCAGCTAGGAGGATCAAGAATATACATGCTCAAAATACATCCAACACCACATAAATTAATACAACAATGTTTCTCTTTCATCAAAAATATTCAAAAAGAATTTAAAATATATTATTACAATGATTCCCCGTGTACAAACACTGTGCGTTGTGTCCATATTACTAAAATGCCTAGACAAGTAAAAACCATAAAAAATATAATAAAGATCAATAAATAATTAAATAATAGTAGGGAACAATATACCAAGCATACCTCCGTGCAGTGCGTTCGCTCCTACCTGAATAAAATATTATTTCCGGGTGTGTAAATGGCCAATCCACTTCTGTCTACAATGCAGAAGTAATTAGGTGTGTGCAATGTAATGGTGCGGGTGTCCGCGCCATTGTTATAAGGGGCAGAAGGAAACACCCAGCCATGACGTAAGCGGATCTGACATTTTGCAATGGACTAAGGCATGCATGCGCAGTGTAATGGCGCTGCATCCTGTCGCAAGGGCCATGCAAGTCTATGGAGACTTGCACACTTCTGAGGTGTGCCAGAAGTTGCAAAGTCTCTGCATTCCCAAAGCAAAGTCTGCAGCACGTTACCGCATGATGCATGCCTGCCGCACAGATTAGGGTGCAATGCAAGTCAATGGGCAAGGCAGCAAGTGTGCATGACGTGGGCGTGGGGTAACGCGGCGTGCCTGCGAAGACCGACGGGAATCCCAGTATTGTACTTCCTGTCCAACAGAGAGTACATCACTAGCAGCGGATTGGTCTATGCAAATGACCCTGTCGCTGCACAGTACCAGAGGGTCATATGACTTCTGCGGTGCAATGCAGTCACTGCGTCACACTGCAAAAATCAGGTGTGCAACCAACCTTCAGGTCCTGTGCCCACTAATAGTGGAAAACCGACTTTTTTCCCGTAGAAGCCTATGGTGGAAACTTATCTCCTCCTGATTCCAACCAGACCAGCTCCTGCAGACTGTTGGAGATCTGGCTCTAGTGGGAACCAATCCTATAGCTTAAAATTGTAGGGTAGGAAAGGCTTAGGCATTAAGAGGGAGAAGGAACATTAAACCAAAGCTGAAGTTCGGAAGCTAGATACATACCTATGTAGACGGAAGACTCTGGATACCATAGTGCCTTCCGAGGTCCTCACACCTGTGTCTTTGATACTCCTTGAGCAACCATTGTAAAAACTCACACCTAAGAGTGTTTCCGAAGACGAGTGGTGCGTATTAGGCGCTTGGATAACTTCACCGGGGCACAGCTCTGAAACAACAGCACAGATCAAGGATCAGGAAAGCTTTATAGTATCCAGAAACTTCCCTCTACCCTAATGTGAGTTACCCCAACAAGAGAAAGAAGAAACTCACACACACACACACACACACACACACTTGTCTTCGTTACTCCTCGGGCAGCCTTTGGAAGTACTCACTGGGGCAAACAGCTGTAGCAAGGACTCACCGGCGTACCTACCGGGGATGCGACCCCATCAGCCGCAGGGGGGCCCGGGGCCGCTCTGGGGCCCGCTCACTGTGCGCGGGGGGGAGTGTTGCCACCCGCCCGAATCGGACCTCCCAGCAAGGTGCTCAACTGGCCGCAGCGTCTAATAGATGCTGTGCCAGTTCATTCCCCGCAGCCCAGCTCCAGCAGCCTGCATATTCCTCCAGCAGGCAGAGCAGGAATACGGCAAGATGGCTGCTGAAGCCCTGCATTGAAGACTTTTTATGTCTCCAGTACAGGGCTTCGGGCGCCATCTTGCCGTAGCCCTGCATTCTCCCTGTCAGCGCGGGAGATGTGCTGCAGTGAACAGGAGGATCGTCGGGGAGCTGCGCACCAGAGGCCGGGAGAGACTCCTGACAGGTAAGGGAATTTTTTTTTTTTTTTACGGGACATTTTTTTTTCTGGTGTCTGCTGCCCACATTAGGATTTTCTAGTGCCTGCTGCCCACATTAGGATTTTCTGGTGACTGCTGCCCACATTAGGAATTTCTGGTGACTGCTGCCCACATTAGGAATTTCTGGTGACTGCTGCCCACATTGCGATTTTCTGGTGACTGCTGCCCACATTAGGATTTTCTGGTGACTGCTGCCCACATTACGATTTTCTGGTGAACACTGCCCACGTTACGATTGTCTGGTGAATGCTGTCCACGTTATGATTTTCTGGTGAACGCTGTCCACATTACGATTTTCTGATGAACGCTGCCCACATTACGATTTTCTGGTGAACTCTGCCCACATTACGATTTTCTGGCCCACATTACGATTGTCTAGTGAATGCTGTCCACGTTACAATTTTCTGGTGACTGCTGCCCACGTTACAATTTTCTGGTGACTGCTGCCCACGTTACAATTTTCTGGTGACTGCTGCCCATGTTACAATTTTCTGGTGACTGCTGCCCATGTTACATTTTTCTGGTGACTGCTGCCCACGTTACAATTTTCGAGTAACTGCTGCCCACGTTGCGATTTTCTGGTGAACTCTGTCCACATTATGATTTTCTGGGCCACATTATGATTTTCTGGTGAACTCTGCCCACATTATGATTTTCTGGCCCACATTGTCTGGTGAAATGCTGCCCACTTTACAATTAATTTACAGTGAACCGCTGCCCCATTACGATTATTTGGCACCTATGGGGGGGGCCCATCCAAATATTCGCAGGGGGGCCCAGTGATTTCTAGTTACGCCCCTGCAAGGACTAGAAAGGATCTATAGTATTCAGAACCTCCCCTCTACATAGGTAAGTAGTAAGTACTGTATTTTTTGGAATATAAAAAGATAGACTTTTTCTCCCCCAAAAATGAACACCTGCCGATACAAATGGCCAACCCACCGTGATGTAGGGGACACCCTGTATTGTCCCCATGTCCGCCTCTGCTCCCTCTGAATAAATCAAGGCAGTGGCAGCATGGCTCATGGAGCCCATGGCAATCAGAGACATCTCCTTCACTGCTCCTCTAGTGCCACCTTCTGCTGATGACACGATCAACAGAAGCCGGCACTAGAGGAACAAGGAAAGAGAGTTCTCTGACAGAAGGGGACACATGGGGGACACAGGCGGACACATGAGGTACTAAGGGGACACAATAATTGGGGAAAACATTTACAAGACACTCCTGGACCATGGACAAACCACGTTTAGTATATTTATTTCAGTCCATCTTCTCCTTAAATAATTGCTGATTTTCTACTGTTTGTTTTTCCTTTATAAGTGTGAAATAGTAAAGTTAAAGTAACATCTGAAAAATGACAAACAATAAACAAATTGCAGAGAGGCAAAAAAAATCCAGCATAATGCTACAATAAAAATTATGGAACCAATGAAAATGATTTTGCTGGTCTGCTGTCAACGTATCGCAAAATACAAGGTGAATTTATTCCCAGTGCTTTATAAACAGTCAGGACTGCCAGGATCCGTATTTCTCGCAAACAAAATGTACGGCGTCTCAACAACAACCTTTTGTAAAGTATGTTTCCCCCGGATTATAGATTTACTCAGGATTTATGGAATCACTGTAGGTGTACTTTAGGCGTTGATGAAACCGTATTTGTATTTAGAGCACAGAGCATGTTTTTTTTTGTAGCATGAATTTTGTAGTTGCTAGGTAGTGCAGTAGAGGCAGCCTCAATACACAACGCATTTAGATTGCTCTCATGTAGTAGGCAGAAGGCTAATCACGATTTCTGTTCTCTAAAGCTTAGTGAATACCTCAGTGTGCGTGGAGAAGCCTCAGTGGAACTCATTAAAGACCATCCTGATCTCTTGTTGTGTTCTGCCATTTTTTTTTCATAAAATCTCGTTTAAACCAGCACAAATAATTCAAATAGATCAATGACGTAGGGTAATATTTAAAGTAAACCTGAGATGAAATAAAATTGTATACATACCTGGGGCTTCCTCCAGCCCCCTTTGGCCTATAACGTAATGAGGCACAGAAGCGCCAACAGGATAAAATCAATTCTTAAAATTTGTAAAATTGCTTCGGAGGCAGTGGTGGACTTACTCCCCGCAAGCAGACACAAAAACTGTGTATTCAAAACAATCAAATTTATTGGTACATTACAGGGTTTTTTTGCAATGCGTTTCGCAGGTATAATACCGCTTCCTCAGGCAACAAAAAAATAGGAGCACACAGTACAGTCTCAAGGTCACGATAAGCGCCTCTGTGGCCTGTTCACTCCCTTGCTGCCGTCCTCCATCTCCTGGATTCTCCGTAATTGGTCCCGGTAACTTAGGCCAGTCGGGCCATTCGGGGCAAGCGCAGTGCGACCGTGCGCACACCCTCTATCGAGCTCCCGTGCCTGGCAGCATTCTGTGCCTGCACAGTACTACTGCACAGACACAGAACGCTCCTGGCCGAAGGAGCGCGATGGGGGACTGTGTGCAGCTGCACTGCACCTGCCCTTACTGCACCTGCGCCGCCTGGCCAAAGTTACTGGGACCAATAATGAAGGATCCAGGAAGTGAAGGATGGCGACGAGGGAGCAATCAAGCCGAAGGAGGCTGTAGGAAGCCCCAGGTATGTATGAATTTTTATTTTATTTCAGGTATACTTTGAAGTTTATGTTTTTGGCTGAGAACTACTAGCGGGGTGCTGGACTGATTGACTTAAAGTGAAACGTAAGTGAAAATAAACTGATAAGATAAACAATGGTATCTATACTTCTACTCCTAAAAATGACTTTTAGATATCCCACCATTTTATGTTATGTATAAAAACCTAAACAAAGCAGATTTATTGTTTTGTCTCAGCTAAATGGAACTTAGTTTAAAATGTGATCGCATCGCAGTGGATTGCGGTTGTGTTTCATGGTCGAAAAGAGCCCTTATAAAAAAAAATAACAATATATATATATATATATATACAGTGGGTTGCAAAAGTATTCGGCCCCCTTGAAGTTTTCCACATTTTGTCACATTACTGCCACAAACATGCATCAATGTTATTGGAATTCCATGTGAAAGACCAATACAAAGTGGTGTACATGTGAGAAGTGGATCGAAAATCATACATCATTCCAAACATTTTTTACAAATAAATAACTGCAAAGTGGGGTGTGCGTAATTATTCGGCCCCCTGAGTCAATACTTTGTAGAACCACCTTTTGCTGCAATTACAGCTGCCAGTCTTTTAGGGTATGTCTCTACCCGCTTTGCACATCTAGAGACTGAAATCCTTGCCCATTCTTCTTTACAAAACAGCTCCAGCTCAGTCAGATTAGATGGACAGCATTTGTGAACAGCAGTTTTCAGATCTTGCCACAGATTCTCGATTGGATTTAGATCTGGATTTTGACTGGGCCATTCTAACACATAGATATGTTTTGTTTTAAACCATTCCATTGTTGCCCTGGCTTTATGTTTAGGGTCATTGTCCTGCTGGAAGGTGAACCTCCGCCCCAGTCTCAAGTCTTTTGCAGTCTCCAAGAGGTTTTCTTCCAAGTTTGCCCTGTATTTGGCTCCATCCATCTTCCCATCAACTCTGACCAGCTTCCCTGTCCCTGCTGAAGATATCCACCCCCCGAGCATGATGCTGCCACCACCATATTTGACAGTGGGGGTGGTGTGTTCAGAGTGATGTGCAGTGTTAGTTTTCTGCCACACATAGCGTTTTGCATTTTGGCCAAAAAGTTCCATTTTGGTCTCATCTGACCAGAGCACCTTCTTCCACATGGTTGCTGTGTCCCCCACATGGCTTGTGGCAAACTGCAAACGGGACTTCTTATGCTTTCTGTTAACAATGCCTTTCTTCTTGCCACTCTTCCATAAAGGACAACTTTGTACAGTGCATGACTAATAGTTGTCCTATGGACAGAGTCTCCCACCTGAGCTGTAGATCTCTGCAGCTCGTCCAGAGTCACCATGGGCCTCTTGACTGTATTTCTGATCAGCGCTCTCCTTGTTCACCCTGTGAGTTTAGGTGGATGGCCTTGTCTTGGTAGGTTTACAGTTGTGCCATACTCCTTCCATTTCTGAATGATCGCTTGAACAGTGCTCCGTGGGATGTTCAAGGCTTTGTAGCCTAAGCCTGCTTTAAATTTCTTAATAGCTTGATTCCTGACCTGTCTTGTGTGTTCTTTGGACTTCACGGTGTTGTTGCTCCCAATATTCTCTTAGACGACCTCTGAGGCCCTCACAGAGTGGCTGTATTTGTACTGACATTAGATTACACACAGGGGCACTCTATTCAGTCATTAGCACTCATCAGGCAATGTCTATGAGCAACTGACTGCACTCAGATCAAAGGGGGCCGAATAATTATGTACACACCACTTTGCAGTTATTTATTTGTAAAAAATGTTTGGAATCATGTATGATTTTCGTTCCACTTCTCATGTGTACACTACTTTGTATTGGTCTTTCATGTGGAATTCCAATAAAATTGATTCATGTTTGTGGCAGTAATATGACAAAATGTGGAAAATTTCAAGGGGGCCGAATACTTTTGCAACCCACTGTGTATATATATATATATATATATATATATATATATATATATATATATATATATATATATTTAAACTATTGCCCTTTTTATCTATCCGCCTGCTCTCAGAAGCCCAAGAAAGTATTTTATGCTGTCATTTGCATAGCTGAATATTAACTCTTTCAGGCAGAGAAAGAAGAAAAGCAACACACCATAATTATTTGTTTGCTAGGCACTGTGCATACACATTTATATCTCATCTTGTCACTTGTCCCTTAAACTTCTCTTTAACTAGCAGTTCTCCATGATGATAAACAATAGTGAGAAAGGCCTGGAACCCACAAGTGCACTTTTTTAAGCATTTAGGGAGCACTTAAATTGCTAGTGATTTCCCTAAACGCTCTGCCAATGTAAATAGATGTAACAAATTCCACAGTAGCGATTGCGATTAGCAAAATCACAATCACAAGACATGCAGCATTTCGGAAGCGTTAGTGTAAAGTGTTGAAGTATGAATCGCTACACATTGCCAGAGTCCTGATTTGAATCCAATTGGGAATCTGTGGAGGGAGCTAAAGTTTAGGGAGATAGCAAGAAGACCCTCCAACCTGAAAGATTTGGAGCTCATTGCTAAAGATGAATAGGCAAAAATACCTGTGGAGACATGCAAAAAGCTGGTCTGCAACTATAGTAAGTGTCAGGGGCATTGCTAGGTTCCTGTGAGATCCGGGGTACCCCTGGGCACCAAGAGGGAATGAATGTGAGGCACGCGCTCCGCAGCGAAAAATGGGTGTGGTCATGTCACGGGAAAGTGGGTGTGGTCATACTGTAGGTGGGGCCAAATGTATATGAACATAGCAGTGGTGTAACTTAAAGAGAAACTGTAACCAAGATTTGAACTTCATCCCAATCAGTAGCTGATACCCCCTTTCCCATGAGAAATCTATTCTTTTTCTCAAACGCATCATCAGGGGCCTCTGTATGGCTGATTTTGTGGTGAAACTTCTCCCACAAATAATGTCAGTGCCTCACAGCACTGAAGTAGTGACATCACACTGTGGGGGCCTTGATGCATTGTGGGAAATAACAGCTGTTTACAACTGTCAAAAAAGCCAGCAGCATCTCCTTCCAGGGACATCACTTGCCAGCAGTAAAAATGTCACCATGTGATAAATGTCATAATGTAAATCAGGGAGAGGAAAGATTTTACAATGAGAAAACACTGACTAAATCATTTATAGATAATTATTGTAAAAAGTAAGAACTTTTTTTATTGCATTATTTTCACTGGAGTTCCTCTTGAAATATATTAAATAGGCAGTAATTCACATAAATAGGCCCCTCCCCTGGATTCTGTCTTGTCTCCAGCAGGCTGGCCTGTGTGCTGTACTCTGGTGGTTATGCTCCGTGTCCGTGGGTAGCGTGCCCCTCTGTCTGGTCGCCTCTGATCTGAGGTCTGAGTGCAAAGGCAGCGGGGATCGGGAGTTGGCACACTGCGGCGGGAGGGCAGGGCAGTTTCTAGGCTAAATTGCACTTAGTGCAAGGGTGTAAAATTGCCCCCCCCCCCCCCGGAGCCAGGTATAAGTCGCCCCAGTATAGGTAGCCAGGCATAGTTGCGTTCCTGTATAGGGTAGCCCATATAATTGCCACAAGTATAGGTTATAGATTAGATAGGTAGGTGCCCCAGTACAGGTTAGATAGGTAGTTGCCCCCAGTATAGGTTAAATAGGTAGGTGCCCACAGTACAGGTTAGATAGGTAGGTTCCCCCAGTATAGGTGTAACGATTGGTGTCAGCAACCATAGAGAGAATCTGATCCTTGGCAATCCGCAGTATCCCCAAGAATACAGATATACCCGATTATTGAGGATCTGCAGAATCGTCAATAATCAGATATGTCTAACCTCTAGACACCTGAGAGAGTGTAAGTGTTTGGTGCAACAGTAACAACTCTGAGAGGAGACCACCAGAGGAGCTGGCAGCCTAAGACTCCTGAGGAATTCACCCCTGACTGTGGGTGATATTCCTGTAGCCTGTGGACCCCTGATTGAGGGACCAAGGCTGGGTTGCAGGAAGCCCTGCAGCTAATATGAAAGGTATTGCCCTGGACTGGGCTAACGTAGTACAGAAATAGCACAATCCTAGTCTGGGTGTGAGGTCCGTAGTCACAACACCCTGGAACTAGTCTGGAGCATAACATAAATGATAACACAATTCCCTAGTCTTGGGTGTGGGTTCCTTGATCATCAACACCCTGGAACTAGTCTGGAGCATAACATAAATGATAATACAATTCCCTAGTCTTGGGTGTGAGTTCTGTGATCATCAACACCCTGGAACTAGTCTGGAGCATAACATAAATGATAATACAATTCCCTAGTCTTGGGTGTGAGTTCCGTGATCATCAACACCCTGGAACCAGTCTAACAAATAAACAGTACAAGGTAATCTGGCTCAGTGTGAATTCCCAAGTCCTCTTGGTTCAAACACACTGTAAGGATCTGACTATGGTCTGAATGCTTCCACAAAGTGTTTGCAATGACAGACAACTAGCAACTGACAAGCAGCAGAATATATAGTAGCTGGACTCTGCCGCCCCGCCCGAGCCACTCAGCCAATCATGAGTCCTGCAGGAATCAGCTGATCTTCCTGATCAGCTGACACTTCCCCTGCTGGTATAAAGGTCCTGAGTTCAGGCCCGCGCGCGCATAGCTCTCCATCTGCCTATGTGCACTAACAGACCCAGCCACACCAAGCGCACGCCGCTGCATGCAAACCGCCGCGTTGGACGCGGAAACGGCCGCTTTGCTGTCAGGACATGCGGCGGCCTTTCCGCATTCCACCATACTGCCAGACACGTGTCTATGCATGCAAACCGCCGCGCTGGACGCAGAGTCAGCCGCATTGCTCTTGACACACGCGGCGGCTTTTCCGCGTTTTCTCACAATAGGTTAGATAGGCAGGTGCCCCCAGTACAGGTTAGATAGGTAGCTGTCTCCTGTATAGATTAGATAGGTAGGTGTCCCGAGTATAGGCTAGATAGGTAGGTTTCCCCAGTATAGGTTACATAGGTAGGTTTCCCCAGGATAGGTTAGATAGGTAGATGCCTCCAGTATAGGTTAGATAGGTAGGTGCCTCCAGCGGCGGGGGGAGCAGGCACAGGTAATTACAAACTCTCCTTCCTCCGCGATCCACACATGAAGCCTTCAGCTTCTTGCTACTTTCTCCCCTGGCATCCATCCATTGGTAACAGCGCCTCATGTGATGACATGCGGTTACGTCATCACCGGAGGCGCTGTAATGAACGGATGGACGCCGGGGGAGGAAATAGAAAGAAACTGGAGGCTTCGTGCGGGGATCGCAGAGGAAGGTGAGTTTGTAATTACCTGTGCCCGCTCCCCCCGCCAGTCTGCCCAGTTGGGCCCCCTTCTGCCGCTCAAACAGGCCAAAATGGCCCTGGGGAGGATCTGGAGCACGGCAACAGGTTCGGGGTGGTGCCCCGGATCAGACCCCCTACCGACGCCACTGGTGAGCGTTTGATTGCTGTAATAGTCCATAAAGGCTTTTCTATTGATTATTGAGAAGGGTATAAATAATTTTGGACTGGACACTTTTTTTTTTTTGCTCAAATGCAAATAAAACCTGCAAATTTTTTTTCTCCACAATAATGCCTCTTGTACATTGTCTAATTATCTTTTGGGATACACCTATGTCATTTCCTGTCCAAAAAATTATTTGCTGGTAAACAAAAGTAACTTTAAGTCAAAATTATCCAGGGGTATGAATAATTATGGGCAGCACTGTATGTGATGGACCCCGGCTGCTGCCCCCCACCTTCGCCCAAGTGTAAAATTCTCCTGGCCCATGTTCAGGGTTTTCAATTTTCAATTGTCTGCTGGTGTGAATCCTGGCCTCCTCTGCTGTCCGCCATTACCGCAAGCATGTGTACCACATGACACGAAGAGCATGTGTGATGTCTCACACGTGCCTATGGAACATGGTACATGCGCTCGTGGTAATGGCTGGCATGGGGGTGCCGATGGAGGAGGCTGAGAGTTGCGCCATCGGACAGGTGAGAATTCAGAGTATGGACACCTGGGGGGAAATTTTTGTACATGGGGTGGCCAGGCAGGCATATACATAGTAGGGTGGTAGTGACACTATATATATGAGCACTTAGTTGTATTTGTAATTTCATCCCCATTAGATTGTTGTTTACACCTTAAATGACATCCGAGGTGAAAATAAACTGATGAAGAAAACAATTGTATCTATCCTGCTTCTCCTAAAAATGACTTTTTAAGATATCCCACAGTTTTATTTTATATTTGTTTTTAAATTTTTACAGTTTTTACAGTATTGCTCAATGATACCTTCATTGAAGTATCTCAGAGCTCAAACCTATGCATTATTGATCCTTTTTTTATCTCTTTCCTGCTCTCAGAAGCCATTAACTGACAGGAAAGTGTTTTATTGCTGTAATTACCTATCAGTGAGGGTTATGCTATACTGTGACCAAGTCAGACCCGGACAGAAACTGTCACTTGCATACCTGATGTTTAACTTTTTCAGGCAGAGAAAGAAAAAAAAGGAACATAGCCTAGTTATTTGTGTACTTGGCACTGTACATACACATGTCTATCTCATCATGTCACTTGTCACTTCGGTTGTCCTTTTAGCTTGCTAGAAGTCAGTGGACTAATCCTGCCTACTACATTCAGGACAACAGTGACACAGCTCTCTGCCCTGCATAGCTGGTGTTATAATCAGGTTTGCTTAGGGAACACCACAATGGCAAGGAAACACAAGACAGGATTTGAATACGTTTAAACACACGTTTATTATAGAGTGTACCAGTGAAGTAAGCACAGCAATGCAGACAAATAGCAAAATCCCAAGACACCGCATACATAAACCCAAACCACCCCAGCCTATCTATCTATCTAACTAATGCCAAAATATACAATGCAAATATATACAATAATATACAGGATAAATATACAAGAAACGCAGGACCAATTCAGCAGACAATAATCGTAGTCAAACAATCCAAGTTCAGGTAAGACAGATAGGTACAGACAGGATATCAAGGATCAGACACATGAGACAGGAGAGGCCAGGCAGCTCCTCAGGGCAAGGGAACGGAAGTTCTGGCACCTACTTCAACCCAGAGCAGTCCTTATACGTCCTATCGCCATAAATTTGCAGAGATAACAGAATGGTGGTGACCTCTGCTGGTGGAAGAGAGTCCATACACAAGGTTTCTTGCGCCATCTGTAGGTGAGGTCAGGAATAAACGACAACAGAGCCATCTGCTGGTGGCTGGTGAAATAACTGACAAAGTCATGCATTTGCTGCCACCAGCAGGAAGAAAAAGACATAGTTCCTGACAGCAGGCAGGGGTGGTGGGGGAGCGACAAGGACCTCCCCAGGGGATTCACTTAGACACATTGGTCCATATGCAATTCACTTTTTCTCCCGAGTTTTCTCCTAGGTGATATTTTCTAACCATGTCATAAAATGCATTTTAAACCACCAGCAAGCAAGAAAATATTGAAAATAATTTTGTTCGTTCTTTTTCGCCAACTTTTGGGTAGTTTTTCAATTGTAAAATGCGTAAACGTTATTTTAAAGAGAATATGAAAATTCTCTCCTAGGAGATAACTCAGGAGCAAAAGTTAATTGCATATGGACTATTGTCACCCAGTCCATAATATAGGACAGTTTGGTGTTCACCAATTGCCACCTTATTATGGGAAGCAGAATTTATCTTTTTATCAATTTTCAATAAAGTATAGTTTTCTATCAGCACTAGGGCTTGACTTTTGCCCCTTAGTTGGCATATCATGTAAATTTTGTATGCAAATGTATGCAGCTCGATCACATTTTACCTCAGCAGAATTTGGTTCATTTTCAAGTTGCATACATTTGCATACAAGATTTGCATAAAACTGCATCAACTCAAAATGATTTGCATCTCATTGATCATCCCTAATCATGTGCAGTAAAGTTTATTTTTTGCTAATTCCCTTCCACATTCTGGAGTCTGTGAAACTAAATACAGGTTCATTTCACAACGCCGCACCTTCCTCTGTCAATTACCCCTATTAGTTTGCAGGTAGTGCAGGTGTGATTAGAAGCTGTATTCTAAATGATCACAATTTTATGTTTACTCAGACATCTCTAGCGACGTATGCTGTGCCAATTTACTTCAAGAAATCTAACAAGAGGAAAATCTGTGTGCACAGATTTTTTTTTTAATTTGAAGTAGTCTTCTTGAAACATTGACATCTGTATGTTTATACATATACAGTATATTGTCTGGGAAAATAAAGCCTATATTGCAATTTACATTTTTGAATAGACAGTGGTTTTCACAGTATTTTTTAACTGCTTATAATAATTTAAACATATGTGAATAACAAAAATATTTAAATATAAAAATGTTTAAAGGGACACTATCAATTAACGTATTTTGTCCCAGTAGCGCTAAATCCTACACACAATGAATTAAAGCTTTTGGCTCTGATATTTAACATGACAAGCAGGAAAATGTTTACACAGCTACTTAGACATTATTTGTACATTGTCATTTTAGAACACTTGGGTATTGATAGTGTTCCTTTAAGATATCCAGTAGATATGAATGGAAATGTGATTGATTTTCAAGCAATTTCACACCACAGAAACATTACAGGTGAAACTCGAAAAATTAGACTATCATGCAAAAGTTAATTTGTGGTCAGTAATTAAATTTAAAAAAGGTGAAACTAATATAAGAAATAGATTAATTACATGCAAAGCGAGATATTTCAAGCCTTTATTTGTTATAATTTTGATGATTATGGCTTACAGCTTATGAGAAGCCCAAAATCAAAATCTCAGACCATTATAATATTGTGAAAATGTTCAATATTCTCGGCTCAAAGTGTCAGACTCTCATCAGCTGATTAATCCAAAACACCTGCAAAGGGTTCCGGAGCTTCTGAATGGTGTCTTTCAGTCTGGTTCAGAATTATTGACATAAATGAACTTTTGCATGATATTGTGTGGGTTTCGCCTGTATTAATAGTTATAGGGGAACTTGTTGCTTTGCAGTATGTCATCTTAATGGCAAACTTGCAAGCATTCATGGACAGAGGGGTACCTCACATATCCTGCAGAGAGCACATAGGCAAACAGAGGATGCCTGACAAGGAAGTGAAAGGCACAGCTGAGATGTATTGGATCATTGCAAGGAGGGTAACTAAAAAACAACCCCCCCCCTCCCCCCTAGGAAAACTAGGATAGGGCCCCCAAATGTTCATACCCTTTTCCTTGCCTACCCTTGTGACCCTCACAGCCTGGGGGCCCATCTTGCTAGAGTCAGAAAACAAGCATAGACATTGTAATTTTCACACCCAGAAGTTTAGCTACAAAAACACCTGGGCCCATATGAAATTCCCTTTTTCTCCTAGGTGAAATTTTAACATTTTAGTAATAAAATGTTTTTTAGACCACCAGCAAGCAAGGAAATACAGTACATGTTACTTTTTCACCTACCTTTTAGTACTTAAAGAGGAACTGTCGCGAAAATCTTAAAATTTCAAATGCATACAAATAAGAAGTACATCTCTTCCAGGATAATATGAGCCCTAAATGACTTTTCTCCTATGATGCTGTCACTTACAGTAGGTAGAATAAATCTGACATTACCAACAGGTTTTGGGTTAGTCCATCTCTTGATGGGGGATTCTCAGCATGGCCTTTATTCTTTATAAAGACATTTCCTAAAAAGATTTATACAAAGATGCTGGCCAGCCTTCCTGCTCACCATACACTTTTTTGGCAGTTGGACGGAGCAACTGCCATTCACTAAGTGCTTTTAAAAATGAAGAAAACCCTAAGAACCCCCTATGAGAAGATGGGCTAGTCCAAAATCTGTCGGTAATGTCAGATTTCGGTACTTATCCGTTAGCCGGGCGCATCCGGCAGGTGGCGCTAATTACTATTCCCCCTCCAGGCCGACATGGATAGTAGGAAAAGATGTAACTCTGGTGGAGTTTTGTCGCCACCTAGAGGATGCGCCCGCCTAACGGATAAGTACCCAGATTTCTACTACTTACTGTAAGTGACAGCAACATAGGAGAAAAGCAAGTTATGGCTCATTTACCTCGGAAGAAACGTACGTCTTACCTGGATATGTTAACATGTATTTTAACTTATAAGATTTTCGCGACAGAGGTCCTTTAAGTACTTTTTCAATTGCAAAGTGCTGAAAAGTTTGTTAAAGTGGATCCGAGATAAAGCGTAGAAACTGGGCCGAATTTAGAGAGTTTCCCCACAGGCAAATAGTGCGGGGAAACTCTCCCATAGGAAACTATGGCACCGCTGGCCGAATTGCTTACCTTAGTGATTCGGCCGACACTGCCTTCAGATTCCGTACGGGAGGCTGCGAATCCCATAGCCATGCATGGCATGGCTCATGGGATTCATCAGCTTTTCTGCAGACCAGGAGATGCCACCGCGCGTCTCGCAGCCGCGCACGGTGGCTAGTGGAAACGGGCCCTTACTCATTGCCTAATTATGTTCCTTTCATACAGTTTATAGAGCATTCCTCAAGCCAAATACCTTTTTTTTGTTTTGTTTTATTACTCTAATTCCCTGTAAACTAAACAAGCCTTGCCCACGGCTCCTTTTCTGCCTTGGCGCTGCAGCAAGGGTTTATGGGAGCTCAGTCTGGGCAGAAGGAGGAGGAGGTTACTAGCCATTGATTTCAGAGGCAGAGACGAGGAGGGAGGAGGATAGGGGACTGGATTTACACACAGGCAAGCTGATAGCATCTCCAGCCCTCAGCCTGCGACAATGTGACAAACAGAACATGACTGCCCTCATTGTGTCACAGGAATAAATAATCATAAACTTTTGAAGCTGTTTGCAGCTAGATTTGCTGTGTAAACTATCTAAGCTTTAGATAAGATATATAGACAAGTTACTTGTTAGAGTAAGTTTTTCATCTTGGATCCGCTTTAAGACAGAAGATGAAGAATTATCTTCCAGGAGAAAACTTTGGAGATAAGGTGAATTGCATATGGCCCCTGATCTAAACCATGGACCCCTGTATCAGAGGGAGTGAAGTAGTAGTTAGGGCCCCCTTACAGCTCTGAGCCCCCTGCATTTGCAGGGGCTGCTCCCCTGCAGTTACGCCCCTGTATGTAGTTATACATGAGATGCCTGGTGGTCCCGTTTCTCCCCCAGAACCGTCTTTCATCAGGTCCATTTGGTTAGATACACCTGTGGATTGGTGGAGTGCTTGCAGTGATTGGCTTAGAGTTTTGGATGTGGTTATTTAAAGTAAGTTGTTTGATGTGGTGGGATTTTTGGATACGTCCACAATAAAGGATTCTACTTTTATGGACATTGTGTGGGCATTCTCCTACTTCTCGATATTTAAAGTAAACCTGAAGTGAGAGGGATATGGAGGCTGCCATACTTATTTCATTTTAAACAATACCAGTGACCTTGCAGTTCTGATGGTCCTTTACATCTAATACGTTTAGCCATAGACCCTGAACAGAGGTTTTTGACAAAAATCTGACAAGCTTAGCTGTATTTTTGTTTCAGGTCTGTGATTCAGAGACTCCTGATGCAGGACTGCCAGGCAACTGGTATTGTTTAAAAGGAAACAAATATGGAAGCCTCCATGTATCTCTCACTTCAATTTTCCTTTTAAGGAAGTGAGTGCTGAGAGTAGTTGTACTTATATGTAGAACTTTGAATGGCTTGAGAATGGTCATACCGTCTTTCCTCTAAAATAAGACATACCCCGAAAATAAGACCTGTCTTATATTTCAAGCATGCTTGAAATATAAGACATCCCCCAAAAATAAGACCTATCTGTAACACTTTAATAGTTAGTGACATCACCTTGTTTCTATCCGTACGTCCATACATACTGCTGCAGTCTGCTGCTTCCTGTTTACACATGTCCACCAATTAACACAGACTCTTCCATGTTTCATTCATACACTGATTGCCTCCCCCTCAACACCCACTGCTGTGAGTTAACAGACGCTGTATTTTTCAAACTCAGACTCAAACTCATCGCTCCCATGCTTTCAGCAATTACACAGTCTGCGGCTTTCAGTCTGTCATTGAATCAGCAGCTGCTCAGTGGGACGCCTCTCACTACTACTATCTAACCAGGACTGATCAAGAGGAGCTCTGTTGCCTGAGTACCCTGCTCTTAAGGTGTGTACACACGCACTACTACAGAGAATGACGGGTCATCAGACCCTCCCGCTGGGCGGTTGTTCTCCCGACAGTAGTGCGTGTATACAGTCTGTCTGCAAACTGATAAGGCTCAGCGGATCGTTAAGAAACAGCCTTATCAGTTTGCAGACAGACTGTACACACGCACTACTGTCGGGAGAACGACCGCCCAGCGGGAGGGTCTGACAGACCCGTCGTTCTCTGTAGTAGTGCGTGTGTACGCACCTTAAGACGGACAAATGCTTTTACCGTGACAGACCTCTATTGGCTAGTCAGCAACTGTCAGAGGTGAGATAATTCCCTGACAGACTTGCCAGGGATTACAAACACACTTCTGAGTGCGCTCTCCTTTTCTTTCTCTCTGTTCCTCCTTCCCAGCCTTTCTACGCAGATTCAACATGCCTGGATAGTGGCATTTGGAGAGCAGCACCACCATCGCTTTGACCTAACTTGCATCCTTGGTTATCAATCCAGCCAGATCACTCCTCCTGGTTCCCCATAGGAGTAACATATACCTGCACCACTGTATATGGGATATCACTCCATATCTTCCAGCACAGTAGTGACAGTGCAGAAAGAGCAATCCAAGGGACTTCCTTTTTCGGTTGTTGTAGAGAGTATCATAGTGTATGCCCATACACTAATATAGCATCCCCACACACCTCATACACTAACATACAAAACATACCTCTCAAAATATAAGACATCCCCAAAAATAAGCCCTAGCACATCTTTTGGAGGAAAAAATATTATAAGACAGTGTCTTATTTTCCAGGAAACACGGTATGTTGGTTTGAAACAGCACAAGGGTGGTGTCTGTTGCTGCTAAGCGACACGTGCATCGTTCCTTTGTGAAGCTGCTGTAATTTGATGTGTTCTCCTATTTTGTGCTTTGCTGCACTTATGAGTAAGAGAGTATGCAGTTTTTGGACTGTAACTATTGGAAGTATTTTCAGCTGGGGCGTTGTTTTGTCACTGTATGAAGCATTATAAAATATTTCTGAATAAAATTGAGAGCTTTTTTAGAAGATAAACTTGAAGAGAGTGCTGGTCTTCTCTACATTTTTGAATCCATTAACCAGGGCAGGTTTTAGACTTTTTGCGTCCAGAGGCAAACTTGTGAGGCCATCTAGCCCCTTCACCCATCTCTCTATGCTCCCTCTGCACTAGCTCCACCTCCTCTTACCGAGAATTCAATCTCCATTTATGACCTTGGAGGTGTGATATTTGATTATATAAACCTGATGTATATGGTGATGTCTTTGGGACTACACTCAGCTTGAAAAAGGGCGTCGTCTGAAACAGCAGTCTGTTGCTGCACAGTAGTCATGTCTGTCTTCGGTCTGGTGCAATAAATGTAATTGAGCTTTAATTACTCTTTGTGGTGGCGACCCCTTTCGTTTCTCTCACACCCAATTCCCGGAGCCAATGAAAGTGCCAATTTGGCCAGAAAAGCAATGGGACTGTTATGGCATATTACCATGGGGGTATTTTGATAAACAAATGCATGGGTGGCCAGAAATTAAGACAGATGTGTAAAGCTAACTGGTACTCTACTGTATTTAGATACATGGATCTCTTTTTTGCCCTGGGTAATAGATGGACAAATCCCTCCAAATTGCAGTGTTATCGTTACCATTGACAGGCATTTTAACCTTTGTATTCCTATGATGGCATTCAGCAGCATCTTATCTTATCTTATCACTTTCTAGAAATGATTCTGCATTTTTGTGATTTGACCTATTTTATTTTAATAACAGTCAGAGAAATCAAGGACAGCTGTAACCTTTATATAAAAAAAATCTTAAAACAACAAAGTGCCCTAGTTCTTCTATTCTAAAATTATACAATGAAACAGGCCAGGTGATTTGTGGCATGTCCCAGAACAAGAGTTTAGTCCTACCGTTGAAGATAGGTCAAAACGAGTAACTCTAATATAGATGTGCAAGTTTTCATAGTATTATTATTTTTATTATTATAATTAATTTAAAAAGCCCTAAAATATTCTGTGCCTCTGTACAAATAAGAACAAACATGGGGTACATAATAATACAGACAATGGTATACACTAATATACAAAATACAGAATTGGTAATTACAGTGACAATAGTAACATGATGAATTAAATGTATAACAATGTCCAGACACATAAGGGTGAGAGAGCCCTGCCCTTGCAAGCTTACAATTTAAATTAATGAGGGGAAACAAGAGGTGGAGTAGTATACATGTGCATAAAAAAAGGGCCCAGCTGGATAACGAAATGGCGTTGGTGGATAATGAAATCTGATAACGATAAACATTGTTGTCAAACTTGGTTAACAATAAATACCATTGTCAAAACAGACAGTAAATAATAATGAAAAAGATATTAAAGTTAAAAATTGTTACGTAATTCAACAATACAGCTTAACCCAACTCTACTCTCCCACAGAACCCTCCCCTGGTGGTGCCTAAATTTAACAGCCACTCCCCTGGTGGCGTCTAACCCTAACCACCAACCCCCCCCCCCCCCCTGTGGTGCCTAACCCTAGCCCCCCGGTGGTGCCTACACTGCCTAACCCTAACTACCCCCCTGGTGGTGCCTAACCCTAACTAGCAACCTCCCCCCCCCCCCCAGTGTTGCCTAAAACTAACCGCCACCCGGGTGGTGCCTAACCCTAACCACTCCCTCTGGTGGTGCCTGACCCTCACAACTACCTCTGCAGAAACACCCTTTTACACATAAATATGATAATATCTTTGATAACATAAAATCTGTACATACAAACAAAATAATATGACAAAAACTATAACGTTGCTGTAATGAACAGCGGAGATTCTGCCGCGTGGTCTAGTGACCAGCGGTTTCCGCGCAGCGACACGCGTCTGGCTTGGCTGGACCTTCTAGTGCACACAGATGGATAGCTACGCGTGCGCGCGCCAGGCGACAGGACATTTATACAAGCAGAAGGGGAATCAGCTGATCAGGCCGATCAGCTGATCCCAGCTGGACTCTGGATTGGCTGAATGGCTCGGGCGGGGCTGCACAGGACTGCAAGTATATATAGATCTTGCTTGTCAGTTGCTGGTTGTCTGCCGTTGCGAATACTAACGTGTGAGCACTCAGACCAGTCAGATCCCACAGTGTGTTAGAACCAGGAGGACCTGGGAATTCACACTTAGTCAGATTACGTTTGTATTATATGTTAGACCAGTTCCAGGGTGTTGTGACCACGGACCTCACACCCAAACTTAGGGATACTGTGTCATTGCTGTGTTATACTTTAGACCAGTTCCAGGGTGTTGTGACCACGGACCTCACACCCAAGCTTAGGGATAATGTGTCATTGCTGTGTTATACTTTAGACCAGTTCCAGGGTGTTGTGACCACGGACCTCACACCCAAGCTTAGGGATACTGTGTCATTACTGTGTTATACTTTAGACCAGTTCCAGGGTGTTGTGACCACGGACCTCACACCCAAGCTTAGGGATACTGTGTCATTGCTGTGTTATACTTTAGACCAGTTCCAGGGTGTTGTGACCAAGGACCACACACTCAAGCTTAGGAACACTGTGCTATTACTGTTACATAGTTACATAGTTACATAGTTATTTTGGTTGAAAAAAGACATACGTCCATCGAGTTCAACCAGTATATAGTACAACACCAGCCTGCTCCCTCACATATCCCTGTTGATCCAGAGGAAGGCGAAAAAACCCTTACAAGGCATGGTCCAATTAGCCCGTAAAGGGAAAAATTCATTCCCGACTCCAGATGGCAATCAGATAAAATCCCTGGATCAACATCATTAGGCATTACCTAGTAATTGTAGCCATGGATGTCTTTCAACACAAGGAAAGCATCTAAGCCCCCTTTAAATGCAGGTATAGAGTTTGCCATAACGACTTCCTGTGGCAATGCATTCCACATCTTAATCACTCTTACTGTAAAGAACCCTTTCCTAAATAAGTGGCTAAAACGTTTTTCCTCCATGCGCAGATCATGTCCTCTAGTCCTTAGAGAAGGCCTAGGGACAAAAAGCTCATCCGCCAAGCTATTATATTGCCCTCTGATGTATTTATACATATTAATTAGATCCCCTCTAAGGCGTCTTTTCTCTAGACTAAATAAACCCAGTTTATCTAACCTTTCTTGATAAGTGAGACCTTCCATCCCATGTATCAATTTTGTTGCTCGTCTCTGCACCTGCTCTAAAACTGCAATATCTTTTTTGTAATGTGGTGCCCAGAACTGAATTCCATATTCCAGATGTGGCCTTACTAGAGAGTTAAACAGGGGCAATATTATGCTAGCATCTCGAGTTTTTATTTCCCTTTTAATGCATCCCAAAATTTTGTTAGCTTTAGCTACAGCGGCATGGCATTGAGTACGATTATTTAACTTGTTGTCAATGAGTACTCCTAAGTCCTTCTCCAAGTTTGATGTCCCCAACTGTATCCCATTTATTTTGTATGGTGCCAGACAATTAGTACGTCCAAAATGCATGACTTTACATTTGTCAACATTGAATTTCATCTGCCATGTATGTGCCCATATAGCCATCCTATCCAGATCCTGTTGCAATTTGACACTATCTTCCTGAGAGTTGATGATTCTGAACAATTTTGTATCATCTGCAAAAATAGCAACATTGCTCACTACTGCATCTACTAGGTCATTAATAAATAAATTGAAGAGCACTGGACCCAGAACAGACCCCTGTGGGACCCCACTGCAAACAGTCTCCCATTTTGAGTACGATCCATTGACCACAACTCTTTGTTTTCTGTCCATTAGCCAGTTCCCTATCCATGAACACAGACTCTTACCCAGTCCTTGCATCCTCAACTTTTGCACCAGACTTTTGTGGGGAACAGTGTCGAAGGCCTTTGCAAAGTCCAAGTATATCACATCTACAGCATTCCCAATATCCATATTAGCATTCACTACCTCATAAAAAGCTGAGCATGTTAGTCAAACAGGACCTGTCTTTAGTAAACCCATGTTGATGCTGAGAAATAAAATTATTTTCTACTATGAAGTCATGTATAGTATCTCTTAGTAACCCCTCAAATAGTTTGCATACAACTGATGTTAAGCTTACAGGTCTATAATTTCCTGGATCTGATTTTTTGCCCTTCTTAAATAATGGGAAAACGTGGGCTGTACGCCAATCCACTGGGACTCTGCCAGTTGCAAGAGAGTCACAAAAGATAAGATAAAGGGGTTTATCTATAACTGAACTTAATTCCCTTAGGACCCGAGGATGCATGCCATCCGGGCCAGGTGCCTTGTCTATTTTTAATTTATTTAGTCTTGCCTTCACTTCTTCCTGCGTTAAGTATTTAATATTACAGTTAGAAGATTGAGACTCTTCCACCTCTGTAGTTTGCAACAGTGCTGTTTCTTTTGTGAAGACAGAAGCAAAGAAAGCATTTAATAACTTTGCCTTACCTTGGTCGTCCACCATTGAGTTCCCACCCTCATCCTTTAGGAGTCCTATACAGTCAACCTTTCTTTTTTTAGAGTTAATGTACTTGTAAAACTTTTTTGGGTTAGATTTGATATCCTTAGCGATTTGTTTTTCAGCTTCAATCTTTGCCTGCCTAATTTATTTTTTACAATTATAATTGCTTAGTGCAGCCTCGGTCCCCTCCTGTTTTAAGAGCTTATAGGCATTCTTTTTCCTCTTCATTTTATCTTTAACCTTTCTATTCATCCATAGAGGCCTTTTTTTATTCCTAGATATTTTGTTTCCATATGGGATATACATACTACAATATTGATTGAGTATAAGTTTAAAAGCTTGCCATTTCCCTTCAGTGTCTTCCCCTTGTAGTACATTATCCCAGTTCACCAAACTTAGTGCCTGCCTCATTTGATTGAACTTTGCTTTTCTAAAATTCATAGTTTTAGTGGTCCCGCTGCCCCGTGGCCTATCAGTCACCAGATCAAACGTTATCATGTTGTGATCACTATTTCCCAAATGTTCCTAAACCTGCACATTTGATACATTATCTGGTCTATTAGAAATGATCAGATCCAGTAACGCATTCCCCCTAGTTGGTTCCGTTACCATTTGAGTCAAGTAATTGTCCTGTAGTGCTGCCAGAAATCTGCTGCTTTTACCAGAATGGGTAGCCTCAATACTCCAGTCAATGTCTGGAAAGTTGAAGTCGCCCATAATTATGACCTCATTTTTAATTGCAGCTTTTTCAATCTGCTGTAGTAATCGCAGTTCTGCAGCTTCATAATAAGAGGTGGCCTGTAGCATACCCCAATAAGCAATTGGCAACTTTTATTTCCACAATGAATATTTACCCAAACGGACTCCACATCTTCGCAATCTTCCTCCATCTCATCGTTGAGGACAGCTGTAAGAGAATTCTTAACAAAGAGACAAACCCCTCCACCTTTTTTCCCTGTTCTATCCCTCCTAAACACATTGTATGCTTTTAAATTAGCTATCCAGTCATGGCTTTCATCCATCCATGTCTCGGTTATTCCCACAATGTCATAGCCTTTGTCATTCAGAATGAACTCTAGTTCGTCTATTTTATTTGCAAGGCTCCGAGCATTGGTTACCATGCACTTTATATTTTTACCACCACATTTACCAATTTTGTTTACATGAAATGGGCTACTTGAATTTTTACCAACCTCCTTAATCTTTACACTGTCCCCACCCCACTCTCCACCCTCCATAATGATAGGTTCCCACTGTCTTTTTACCTCATCTTGTCTACGTATTGAGACTTTATCCTCCCGACTCCCCCAGATCCTAGTTTAAAATCTCCTCCAACCGTTTAGCCATCTTCTCCCCCAATGCAGCTGCACCCTCCCCATTAAGGTGCAGCCAAACCCTGCTGTAGGACCTGTAGCCGACTGCAAAGTCTGCCCAGTTCTCCAGGAACCCAAACCCTTCCTTCTGTGTTATTCTCTAGACAAGTTCCTGGGTGTCGAGACCTCACACCCCAGACTAGGATTGTGATTTATATCTGTTATTACCATTTGCTCGGGTGTTGCCGACCTGGCCTGCCCGACCCCTCGGGCTGTCACTCATCCCTCGAGTGTTCAGCCTGTCTGTACTACCTGTGACACTATTCCACCTAGTGTCAGTTAGCTGCAAGGACCTCCTGCTCCTCAAAGAGGCCTCTCTGCAGTACAGCCAAGGGCTCTACCCCTTAGGAGTCCTTTGGCTGCAGTATAGTCTGATTCCCGGTATTGCAGGGAAACACTGGCTCTCAGGTGATCTCTGTCCCCTTGCCTAGGAGATAGTCCTCACACAGCCAAGGGCCACCTGCTCCCCAGGTGGTCTATGCTCATTGTTATCTGCGTCTCCCGCCCCACAGGAGACAGCCGACTGTTGCATCAAAACACTTACACTTTATCAGGTGTCCAGAGGTTAGTCATACTTGTATTATTGGTGATTCTGCAGATCATCAATAATCAGGTATACATCTGTATTCTTGGTGATTCTGCAGATCACCAATAATCAGATTCTCTCTGTGTGCTGACACCGATCGTTACAGTTGCAAGCTTCTAAAACGATAACATATTACAAAAACTGTAATGTTCTAATGTTGTTAACAATATTTATCGGGTGCCTTTTTTTCTGCTTTTTTTGCCATATTAACGATAATTACATTAGAGTCTATGGCACCGCCCTTTTCATCCACCCTCAGCCGACGCCCTTTTTTCCTGCTACCTAGTATACAATATTCATACCTAGAGGCAGTGTGTTTTTAGGTTATTTAGTAGGAGTATAACTTGGCCAGAGGTGAAAGGGGGATTGGCCTAAGGTAGAGCATATGCTTGTCGGAAAAAGTGAGTTTTGAGGGAGCGTTTAAAGAGAACTCGAGATGAGAATGATATGGAGGCAGCCATACTAATTTCCTTTTAAACAATACCAGTTGGCTGGTTAGCTTCTGTCTGTAATCTTTTCAGCCATAGACCCTGAACAAGCATGTAGCAGATCAGGTGTTTCTGACAATATTGTATAGACTTCAAGTTTGAAAATGGGTATTATCTTGCAAGTATAGACGTAGAGTCGTTATATACATCCATTCCTCATGTGGTGGGAGAGAGCAGTTGAAGAGGCCCTAGATGAAAAATAGCCTCTACATCTTGATCATAATCTATATTTGGTCGAGTTATTGAAATTTGTGCTTAGGAACAATTATTTTCTCGAGAATGGTAAACGTTATTTACAGGTACGAGGAACCAGCATGGGCGCGGCCTGCGCACCTGCATATGCGTGCCTGCATTTGGGAATGTGGGAAAAACAGGATGTCTACATACAGGAGTTGTTCTGGTTGGGAGTGGTTCTCTGGGTGAGGTATGTGGATGATGTGCTCGTTGTGTGGAAGAAATCAAAAGAGGAGTTCCTAAAATTAGTTGATGCATTAAACCAAAATACAGTTGACAGAACATCAGATTGACATCAGTAATTGATGCAAAGATGATCATGTTCCTGTATTTGGAAATACGCATCAGCGAAGGTACCCTAGCCACAAAAACATACAGAAAACCAACAGCAGGCAATACTCACCTCCATGCAGCGAACCATCATCCTCCATGCTTGGTTAGGAGCATCCCGACTGGACAATTCTTGAGGGTCTGACGAAATTGTTCCATGAATGGTGATTTTCGTGATGAGTCCTGACGAATGAATGCACAGTTCAGAGAACGCGGTTATCCGCATCGCGTCCTTCGCACAAGTTTATGGAATGCAGGTGAGAGGGAGCGAAATTCCTTACTGGTTCTTCGAGAAGGAGGAGTAGGGGAAGGGGACAGAGACATTGTTACCAGAACCATCACAAAGTATGGGACACATTGAAATGATATCAATAGTATTTTTGCTGCACACTGGCCTGTCTTGTGCTTGGATCCAGTAATAAAAAAGATTGTTGGCCCTAGACCTATGGTTACGGCTCGTAGAGCCAGGAATTTAAGGGGTGAACTGGTGCATACAGTCCTCCCCCCACCAACTTGGAATAACTGGTTGGAGAGGCGACCTCCCCCAAAAGGGATGTATAGGTGCGGTCGTTGCAGCATGTGTCCATATGTAGACAGGGCAAATATCTTTGAGTCCCAGGATGGTAGGAAATTATTTTTTTATTCAAATGTTCTGTAATTGTGAATCTCAGGTAATTATATATCGATTCATTTGTCCATGTAGAAAAATGTATATAGGAATGTCAACACACCCCTTTAAGGTCAGGTTGGGGGAAAATATTTCTAATATTACAGGTGGTAAACCAGTGTCGCCCCTCGCAGAGCACTTTTAGAACTGCCACGCTGGGCAGGTGCAGGGCCTGAGAGCCAAGGTCATCCAGGTTATAAAACCTAATATGTGTGGAGGGAGTTTGGAAAGGATACTCCTCCAGCAAGGGCTGCATGGATGTACAACCTTGGCTCGAGGGCTCCTGATGGCCTAAACGTGGATTTCTCTCTCTAAAGAGCTATATATAAAGTTGTAGGCCCAACTTATTTGCATAAAAGCTGCATAGAAATAGTGCAATAGTCTGTCCTGACTAGGTTATTTGGTGCAGTTAGTCGTTCTGCCACTAGATGGTGATACTTGTGTGTTTGCATGCTATGTACGCAACCAGCTTGAAGCTGGGAGGAGCGGTAGCCATGTATAAGAAGCGCAACGCACCTCTGGGAAACTACTTCCGCCCTGAGGAAGCTTGGGATTGGACCAAGCGAAACATGTAGGCATTTCCCTCCCGGCACCACGTGGTAACGCCGCACACACCGACCTAACACTGTGGTTCAGCCATGCACAGAACCCCATGGCCTGTAATCTACCTCAGCGCTGTGATGTGTGGACTTTGAGCAACATACCTGGGACAGTGATCCAGCGGCATTTGGAAACATATCCTTGAAAGCTTGCCTGGCAGTTGGGTGAGAGACCAACAGCCTATCTGGCTGCACCAATGTGCTTTTTATACTACACTTAGGCTGAATGCTATGCAATATCATATGCTGTACGACAGTATGCTTTGATGGCATGATACACCATATCCAAGGTTCCCATTTGAAACAGCAACTGCAACTGAGTTGCGACTGAGACACTTTAACCAAGGGCTGGGCCCAAACGACCGCAAAACGCCCATCGGCGGTGGCGACGGCGGGCTTGGTTATGCGGCGATCGTGTCATTCGTGACGCAATCAGCCGCCAGTGACAGGCTCCGCCCCTCGTGCTGTAACCCGCCGGCCGTTCGGAAGCACCGGCGGGTTACTAGCTGCCCGATTGCCGTTACAAAGTGTATAATACACTTTGTAATGTATACAAACTGTATTATACAGGCTGCCTCCTGCCCTGGTGGTCCCAGTGTCCGAGGGACCACCAGGGCAGGCTGCAGCCACCCTAGTCTGCACCCAAGCACACTGATCTCCCCCCCTGCCCCCTGATCGCTCACAGCACCCCTTAGACCCCCCTGCCCACCCCCCAGACCACTGTTTGCACCCAATCACCCCCCTAATCACTCATCAATCACTCCCTGTCACTATCTGTCAACGCTATTTTTTTAAAGCCCTAAACTGCCCCCTGGGTGCTCCTGATCACCCCCCCCCCACCCCTTAGATTCTCCCCAGACCCCCCCCCCCCCCCGTGTACTGTATGCATCTATCCCCCTGTAATAACCCACTGATCACCTGTCAATCACCCATCAATCCCCCTTTCACTGCCACCCATCAATCAGCCCCTAACCTGCCCCGTGCGGGCAATCTGATCACCCACCCACACCATCAGATCGCCCGCAGACCCTTCATCAGATCACCTCCCAAGTGCATTGTTTACATCTGTTCTCTCCTCTAAACACCCACTAATTACCCATCAATCACCCCTATCACCACCTGTCACTGTTACCCATCAGATCAGACCCTAATCTGCCCCTTGCGGGCACCCAATCACCCGCCCACACGCTCAGATTGCCCTCAGACCTCCCCTTATCAATTCGCCAGTGCATTATTTACATCTGTTCTTTCCTGTAATAACCCACTTATCACCTGTCAATCACCTATCAATCACCCATCAATCACCCCGTCACCCCCTGTCACTGCCACCCATCAATCACCCCCTGTCACTGCCACCCATCAATCAGCCCCTAACCTGCCCCTTGCGGGCAATCTGATCACCCACCCACACCATCAGATCACCCTCAGACCCGACATCAGATCACCTCCCAAGTGCATTGTTTACATCTGTTCTCTCCTCTAAACACCCACTAATTACCCATCAATCACCCCCTATCACCACCTGTCACTGTTACCCATCAGATCAGACCCTAATCTGCCCCTTGCGGGCACCCAATCACCCGCCCACACGCTCAGATTGCCCTCAGACCCCCCCCATATCAATTCGCCAGTGCATTATTTACATCTGTTCTTCCCTGTAATAACCCACTCATCACCTGTCAATCACCCATCAATTACCCCCTGTCACTGCCACCCATCAATCACCCCCTGTCACTGCCACCCATCAATCAGCCCCTAACCTGCCCCTTGCGGGCAATCTGATCACCCACCCACACCATCAGATCGCCTGCAGACCCGCCGTCAGATCACCTCCCAAGTGCATTTTTTACATATGTTCTCTCCTCTAAACACCCACTAATTACCCATCAATCACCCATCAATCACCCCCTGTCACCACCTGTCACTGCTACCCAACAGATCAGACCCCTATCTGCCCCTAGGGCACCCAATCACCCGCCCACACCCTCAGAACACCCTCAGACCCCAGCCCTGATCACTTCACCAGTCCATTGCTTGCATCTATTCACCCCTCTAATCACACCTTGAGACACCCATCAATCACCTCCTGTCACCCCCTAGCACACCTACCCATCAGATCAGGCCCTAATTTGCCCCGTGTGGGCTCCTGATCACTCGGCCAAACCCTCAGATCCCCCTCAGACCCCCTTCTGATCACCTCCCTAGTGCATT
The DNA here is from genome assembly GCF_040937935.1 of Hyperolius riggenbachi. Classification (NCBI taxonomy): domain Eukaryota; kingdom Metazoa; phylum Chordata; class Amphibia; order Anura; family Hyperoliidae; genus Hyperolius; species Hyperolius riggenbachi. The sequence goes on along the minus strand of NC_090648.1, from coordinate 458,937,144 downwards.
GATTGCATTTATTTTCCCCTATAACCACCCCTGAGACACCCATCAATCACCTCCTGTAACCCCCCTAGCACTCCTATCCATCAGATCAGGCCCAATACAACCTGTCATCTAAAAGGCCACCCTGCTTATGACCGGTTCCACAAAATTCACCCCCTCATAGACCACCTGTCATCAAAATTTGCAGATGCTTATACCCCTGAACAGTCATTTTGAGACATTTGCTTTCCAGACTACTCACGGTTTTGGGCCCGTAAAATGCCAGGGCAGTATAGGAACCCCACAAGTGACCCCATTTTAGAAAAAAGACACCCCAAGGTATTCTGTTAGATGTATGACGAGTTCATAGAAGATTTTATTTTTTGTCAAAAGTTAGCGGAAATTGATTTTTATTGTTTTTTTTCACAAAGTGTCATTTTTCACTAACTTGTGACAAAAAATAAAATCTTCTATGAACTCACCATACACCTAACAGAATACCTTGGGGTGTCTTCTTTCTAAAATGGGGTCACTTGTGGGGTTCCTATACTGCCCTGGCATTTTAGGGGCCCTAAACCGTGAGGAGTAGTCTAGAAAACAAATGCCTCAAAATTACCTGTGAATAGGACGTTGGGCCCCTTAGCGCACCTAGGCTGCAAAAAAGTGTCACATATGTGGTATCCCTGAGTACGGCAGTACCACATGTGTGGCACCTTTTTGCAGCCTAACTGCGCTAAGGGGCCCAAAGTCCAATGAGCACCTTTAGGCTTTACAGGGGTGCTTACAATTAGGCACCCCCCAAAATGCCAGGACAGTAAACACACTGTCGCAAGTTAGAAGAAATGGAAACTTTTTTTTTTTCGTCACAAAGTGTCATTTTCGCTAACTTGTGACAAAAAAATAAAATTTTCTATTAACTCACCATGCCTCTCAGTGAATACTTTGGGATGTCTTCTTTCCAAAATGGGGTCATTTGGGGGGTATTTATACTATCCTGGAATTTTAGCACCTCATGAAACATGACAGGTGATCAGAAAAGTCAGAGATGCTTCAAAATGGAAAAATTCACTTTTGGCACCATAGTTTGTAAATGCTATAACTTTTACCCAAACCAATAAATATACACTGAATGGATTTTTTTTTTTTAACAAAGACATGTAGCAGAATAAATTTGGACAAAAATGTATACAGAAATTTTACTTTATTTGAAAAATGTCGGCACAGAAAGTAAAAAAAAATCATTTTTTTGACAAAATTCCTGTCTTTTTAGATGAATATAATAAAAACTAAAACTCGCAGCAGCAATCAAATAGCACCAAAAGAAAGCTGTATTAGTGACAAGAAAAGGAGGTAAAATTCATTTAGGTGGTAGGTTGTATGACCGAGCAATAAACCGTGAAAGCTGCAGTGGTCTGAATGGAAAAAAAGGCTCTGGTCCTTAAAGGGATACTGTAGGGGGGTCGGGGGAAAATGAGTTGAACTTACCCGGGGCTTCTAATGGTCCCCCACAGACATCCTGTGCCTGCGCAGCCACTCACCGATGCTCCGGCCCCGCCTCCCGTTCACTTCTGGAATTTCAGACTTTAAAGCGGAATATAACCCTGCATTTCAACTTTGCTCTAAAACATTATTTACAGCATATTATATGCAAAAAGCATTTTTTTTTTACTAGACCAGCATTGGAAGGGTTAAACACAGAGGTTTTAAGTTCCGTGCAGACGTTCAGATAGTTACATTCTATTTAGTTAGATGTATCTATTGATAAACAGTTACACACTCTTTGGCTGTCCTCCAAGCTCCTTCTCAATGAGAGAGATGAGTCACAATAAACACTTAAAAGATACATATTTGTAAACAAAAAGTATCTAACTGAAGTTCGGATGCGTCTGCAGAAATCTCTAGGGACTTTAAAGCCCTGTGTAACCCTTCCAATGCTGGTCTAGTAAAAAAAAAAAATGCTGGTTGCATATAATATACTGTAAATAATGTTTTAGAGCAAAGTTGAAATGCAGGGTTATATTCCGCTTTAAAGTCAGAAAACCACTGCGCCTGCGTTGCTGTGTCCTCGATCCCGCTGATGTCACCAGGAGCATACTGCGCAGGCCCAGTATGGTCTGTGTCTGCGCAGTACACTCCTGGTGACATCAGCGGGAGCGAGGACACGGCCGGGCAGGCGCAGTGGTTTTCTGACTTTAAAGTCAGAAATTCCAGAAGTGAACAGGAGGCGGGGCCGGAGCATCGGTGAGTGGCTGCGCAGGCACAGGATGTCTGCGGGGGACGATTAGAAGCCCCGGGTAAGTTCAGCTCATTTTCCCCCGACCCCCCCTACAGTATCCCTTTAAGGGGCGAAAAGACTGTGGACCTCAAGTGGTTAAGGAATGTGTACAGCCTCACATGGTTATCAACATTAGATGTCATTGCAGACGCTTGGAGTATGATTCACATTTAAATGCACAGAACTTTGGCGCCATCTTGCCGTCTTTGATACAGCCTCTTTACTGCCTTATGAGGAGTTCATGTTTATTGCTGCTGGTTCTAGTGGTCCCTGGACTGAGTTCAAATGTCACATAGGTTTAGTTCAGCTGGATTGATGCACCTTTTGTTAGCTGTAGGTCAGTGAGTGCATGGCGCAATGTGTGGGCCGGCCTTGATGTTTTTAATGTATTGAAAGATCTGTCAACTGTTTTATATGGATGCCTGTTTAGAGTATGCACTTTAATCTTTTGTAACGCAAAATAAAGTGACCACACCATGGGTTTGTTTGTTGGACACATGCTTTTTTTAGTCTTCTTTTTTTCCCTAATTACCCCATTATGATAATATTGTCAGGACAAACAAGATTAGCTCCCTGCTTGTTTCTGGTGTAATTCAGCCACTACTGCAGCCAGAGAGATGAGCAGGACTGTCAGGCAACTGGTATTGTTTAAAAGGAAATAAATATTGCATCCCCCATTTCACTCTCACCCTGGGTTCATTTTAAAGATATCAAAGGTTGGAGAGTGATGGATGTGTTGTGGAAGGGCATTCTAGAAGAGAGGCGATGCACGTGCGAAATCTTGTATACGTGAATACGAGGAGGTAAATGTACTTAGTGATTGTGTACTGTGTATTTGTACCCACAGTGTTCAGATATCACTAAAAATCATGCTGCTTGACATAATATATTAGATCCTCAGAGTATAATGCCAAACCTATGTACCTCGGTTACAAAAAAGAGAAACACAGAGAGTCGAATATCGTGTAGTATGTATTGGATTTGATGGATAGTGTAAGTAAGTAAATTGGTACTCACAAACTAGGGTTACCGGATAGGTAACCACTGTAAAGGCAGGTGGAGAGATTAAAGAGACTATCAAAATTTTCAGCCTTATTTCTTCTATCCTATATGTTCCTATATCTGTTCTAATGTGGTCTGGATTACTGCAGCCTTTTCTAGTTGCACTGTCTCTGTAATATATCTAATCTTCTTTTCTTGTCAAGCCTTGTCGAGACAAAGAGGAATGCAGTGATAGGGAGAAGTTATACACACACCCTGCACGCCCCCTGCAGGCTTTCCTGTGTGTGTATGAGTCGCAGACAATGTCTCTGCTCACAGCCAGCGTCTCTGCAAGGCTCGTGGACCTGAGACATTTCAAACAGCTGTGAGTACAGAGAGATCAGTGCAGAGCTCAGACAAGCAGCTAAGGCAACACGTGGGAGTAACATTCCAGCAATCAAGTCACATTTGAGAGGAGCTTCTGCAAACGGGCACCTGCTCTGATGATGTATTTCCTGTTTGGCAGCCAACTTCATTGTTTACAAAAACTATGAATAAAACAGTGATTTTATCACCAGGAAAGCAGCGGGAGTGGCGAAAATGTCACAGAGGGGGCTAGGAGAAGACAACAAACAGGCTGGTACGTTTATTTATGTAAGATTTTCACAGTACAGATTCTCTTTAAGACCTGTCCCCACTCAGGATTAAGAAGTCGCTCTCTGTAGATCAGAAAGAAGAGGGTATATCACCACTCCAACAGGGGTGGACACAGGTATCGCAGGAATTGAAGTGAGGCGCCAACAGGATAAAATATGCTAAAAACTTTAAAATTGCTGGGGAGGCAGTGGTGCTCTTACCTCCTCAAAGCATACATGAAACTGTCAATTTTCATAGGTTTACATTTATTAATATACTCCAAAAAAAACAGTTGCAACGCGTTTCATCAGGCAATAGGGGAAGGAGCATCCAGCAACAAGTGTCTATGTCTCAGCCTAGCGCCCTTGTGAACACTGCCCCCTCAGCAATTTTAAAGTTTTTAGCATATTTTATCCTGTTGGCACCTCTGTTCAATTCCTATGTACCTCAGTTGTCAGCTTTGAAAATCATTGACTTTTTCTGCTGTATCCAAGAGTCATCAATGCAGCCACTTTAATTTCATTGGGTCTCAGAAATTGAAGGGAACCCGAGGTGAGAGACATATGGAGGCTGACAATTTTATATCCTTTTAAACAATAGAAATTGCTGCTCCTCTGCCTCTAATACTTTCAGGTGAGTAATTCAGATGCTACTTCAGCCAAAGAGATCTGCAGGATGCCAGGCAACTGGTATATTTTTTTAAAGGAAAGAAATATGGCAGCCACCACATACTATACATCTCACTTTAGGTTCCTTTTAACCATAACTCTACACACAGTTCATCAGGACAAGATGCATTGCGTTAGGGCTGTTGTCTAAAAGTTAATAGATGCCGCGGTTAAAAGCAATACTCCCATGCAAGCTATTTTCAAATTTGCCAATAGTATAGTAGGAACATGGTAGAAAAAATTTGAACAGACTGTGTAGTTTTTCAGAAAAATCAATTCTAAAGTTTCATAGGAAAAATGTTTTTTAAACCTCCCTGGTGGTCAATTAAAACCACCAGGGGGCAGCGCAGCACTATTTTTATTTATTTTTTAAATCATGTAGCTAGCCTAGTGCTAGCTCCATGACAGCCGCTGTGCAGCGGCATCCCGACACGCTCTCCGATCACCTCCGGCGATCAAGCCCGTCCAGAAATTCCGTTCTGAACAAGATTTCCATTAGGGCTTCCATGGCGACGGGCGGGATGACGACGTTGTGACGTCAAAGGGAGTCCAGATCCACCCCTCAGCGCTGCCTGGCACTGATTGGCCAGGCAGCGCATGGGGTCTGGGGGGGGGCTGCACGGCACGGCAGGTAGCGGTGAATCCGCGCAGAGTGGCAGCGATCAGGCAGTACACACAGCTAGCAAAGTGCTAGCTGTGTATCCTGAAAAAAAAATTGCGCAAATCGGCCCAGCAGGGCCTGAGAAATCCTCCTGCGTGTCATAGCCCGAGCTCAGCTCGGGCTTACCACCAGGAAGGTTAAACTGGCTATGGTACACTTTGCTGCGATACACTGTACTGCATTACCATGAATACTTACCTTTCCTTTCTCCCACCACAGTATCCTCAGTATCCCCAAAGTACAGGTGAACATATATTTTACGTAAAGTTAGTGTTAAAGAGGAACGCCAGTGAAAATAATGTAATAAAAAAAAGTGCTTCATTTTTACAATAATTATGTATAAATGATTTAGTCAGTGTTTACCCATTGTAAAAACTTTCATCTCCCTGATTTACATTCTGACATTTATTACATGGTGACATTTTTACTGTTGGCAGGTGATGTAGCTGCTGCATGCTTTTTTGGCAGTTGGAAACAGCTGTAAACAGCTTTTTCCCACAACGCAACAAGGTTCACAGACAGGAAACTGCCAGGAGTACCACGGTCCTCAGAGTTTCTTGTGGGAGGGGTTTCACCACAATATCAGCCATACAGAGCCCCCTGATGGTCTGTTTGTGAAAAGGAATAGATTTCTCATGTAAAAGGGGGTATCAGCTACTGATTGGGATAAAGTTCAATTCTTGGTCGGAGTTTCTCTTTAAATGCAAATGGTGAACTATCATTGTTCACCATGGACTGTCTGTCGGTGAACATGCCATCCATCACTAATAATAATTATCAAAAAGTGTAGTTAAAATAAGTTGCCCTTATCAAAAAACAAAATATTCTTACTTTCTTTTTAGTTATTTATGCCTGGTTAAGTGGTCAGAACAGATTATGTAGGTAAAAGTGGAAAAAATATTATGCATAAATCTTTTCTAATAAGTTCTGTCACTTTTTATCTTCTACTCACTTTATCTATATGATGTATTCTCAGTATTTAATAAGCAGAATGGTACAAAGAATTAGAAGAGAAACATACTATTACATTTTAGCAATTTATTCCAAGGTGTTTTGCTTGCTAGTTACTGTAAAAGCACCTATATTTAACCACTTAAGAACCATGGGCTTAAACCCCCTAGTGAACAGGCTATTTTTTTTTACAAATAAGGCCACTGAAGCTTTAAAGGGCACCTGTACTGAATACAATTATTTAAAATAAACACATGAGGTAACTTCAAATGAACATTAAATATTTACCTTGCCATCAGTTCCTCTCAGAAGCTTGCCATTTTCTTCTGACAATGATCCCTTCCAGTTCTGATCTTATATATCAGATGCTGTCAGTTATAGCTGAGTGGACAACTGATGTGGCCGGTAATGTCCATGTTTCCCTATGGCTCAAGTGGACGATGTTACAGTTTAACAGTGTGCTGACCAGGAAGCTGTAATGGGGTAATGGCCATTTTCAAAATGGAGGACGGAGAATTCCCTTGATCACAGTGGACAAACAGGACGTGGGAGAGGAGAAAGAGATTGAGGAGCAGACTACACAGGAGGTTAGTATGACTTGTGTATGCTTATTTTGACTTTTAATTTTCAGTTCAGGTTTTCTTTAAGGGCTCGCTGCAGGGCTGCACAACTCAGCAAACAAGTGATTCCCCCCCCCCCCCCTTTTCTGCCCACTAGCTTTCTGTTGGTGGGCTATGATTTTTTTATAAATATTTATGTTATTATTTTTTCAATAAATATACCTCTTTTGCTTTAATTTTTGTAATCAGCCCTCTCTCCCTCCCTATAACAGCGATCGGCTCTCCCAGGCGGACAGTACAGAGTACAGAGCCGCCTTAGATCGCATCGCTGTACAGTGTTATTAGACGGCAGTTTCGCCATCTAACAGTTTCCTAGCGGTGATCGCAGTTGGGAGACTGATGACAGAGCTCCGTCATTCAAGTGGAGATGCACGCGCAGCGGCGCGCTAGATCTCTTACAAAACACGCCCCCAGGACTGCACGCTGATCAGCGTTAGGCGGTCCTGGGGCTGCTGCCGCGTCCATGCCAATTGGCATAGAGAGGTCTTTAATTAGTTAAATGATGACCACTATCAAGAAAAAATTTGTAAAATTTTAAATACTGTACATATAAACACATACATATCAGATATTCATTTCTTCCATGATAAAAAGCAGTATACATAACTTTTTTCCTAAGTTACTGTCACTTATGGTAGGTAGCAAATCTCTGAAAAATCTGACTGGCTGTGGTCTAGCGTATCTCCTCATGGAGGGTTCTCAGTACTTCCTACACATGTGCGCCTATACAAAGATGCCGGCCAGCCTCTCTACTTGCTTAAACTTGCTTAAACACAATTTTGGCAGCTGGACTAAGAAACTGTTGTGTTGAGTAAGTGCTTTTGAAAATAGAGAATCCCCATGAGGAGAAGGACAAGTCCAAAACCTGTCAGATCTCTCTGAGTGTTACTACTTACTGTAAGTGACAACAACATAATAAAAAAAAAACCTTTAAACTGCATTTTACTTTTGGGTAAATGTACTTCTTATATGTATGTACTGTTTTATACATTATTATTATTCTTCATTTATTTATTTATTTATTTATTTGCTATAGTGCACATTTAAGGTATAAAAAAAAAGGTTGATTCATTGATACATAAATAAACTGTAGCACTCTAGATAATTATTGCATTTATTTAAGTAGCATGAGTATTTTATCAACTGCATGCAAGTGGCTGTAGCGACAAACCCCAGTTATCCATTTTATCCTATGCCTGATAGCATTGCTGTGGTAGGGATGGCAGAATAGTTTGCCAGGTAGACAATTCCTGCCAAACAGTGACTGTTTGCCCATTTGGGTTTAACGCAAATTGTGTCAAAAATTTGCTTTCACTTTTAATAATAAAGTCAATGGCCACTGACTTTAGTGAATAATGGCAACCCCATACATGGTAGAAGCACCACATTTTCAGAGTATGTAATGGAAAAGAGCGGGTACAAGACCTTGTCATTTTTGAGAAAATAAATTTTGAATACTTCAAAGAAATGTTCAGACTGTGATAAATACTTTGGCGATAAATGGCATTTCTGAAGCGTTAAAAGTTGTACAAAGTGTGCAAAAAACCTGGACAGTGGCATGGCGGAGGGATAACAATGGCAAAATGGTCCACAAAAAAGACTTATTTTAGGCCCCGTTCACACTTGCGTTTCTCTGCCAAACGGACCGATGACCTGACCGGATCTGGATCGGAACCATACGGTTCTGATCCGGATCCGGTCAGGTTGCATCAGGTGTACATCAGGCTGCGATCCGGATCCGTTTGGCAAAAGAGAGTGCAAATAAATAAACATTTTGGGGTCTGGGAGGTCAGCAGAAGGTGCACCTGTGGAATCAGGTCCTCCGCTGTTTAGGCCTCACCTCCACCTCCGACATACTGCCAAACAGCTCCAGCACGTTAGTCACTGCTGCTCCACTCCAAAATGCTTCCCATGTTTCCCCATCCAAAATCGCCGCTAGAATACGCATAGGAAGTGGGGTAGAACGTCAGATGTTTGTAGCCAGTGTGTTCTGTGCTTCCGTTTCCCATTGCTTTCTATTTCCGGATGGTGCAGTCAGGCGCCAGTCCGGGTGCGTGGGCCGGATGATCCGGACCGAAAAATAGCACATGTTGGAAAAGTGTCCGGAGTCCGGATCCGGTCCGGCTCCGTACTGTACGGAATGGACGCGTGTGAACATCCGCATAGCCTTTGCATTGCTATGCGGAACGTTAGTTCCGTTTGTACAGTATACAGTCCGGATCTGGCCCGGCGAATCCGGACAGGGAACGCTAATGTGAACCGGGCCTTACACAAACGCTTTTTAAACAGTTTTGAGATGTCAATGGATAGAATTACCCAATTTTCATGGTATATTAAAGAGAACTGTGGGAACAAAAAAAAGGACAAAAAAGACCTTGTAGTTTTTGAGAAAATCAATTTTGAATACTTCAAAGAAAAAATGTTTTTTAGAGTTAGCAAAATGACATTCTGCAGCAGAATTTTGAATGCCATTGCTCTGGGTGGCTTGCTATACTTAGTACTATATACACTTAATATAGAAAGTCCAAGGCTGGGAATGAGACTGGCATGTGTGACGCTGTTTGTCAGTTGTGGCAGGGATCAACGCGTGTCTCATTGTCTGTTCACTGGGTATCGAGAGGATATGGCCCTGGATCATTTTCGAGCATACAGTCGTGGGTGTAGCGAAAGGTAATTATTTATGGTTAATTAAGATCATTAAAGGACTTGGTTGAGTTTTTATTTAATTTTTGGTCTTTGCGGAAATGTTCAGAGTGTGGGAAATATTTTGGTGATTAACCATACCTGCCTCCTGGACGTGATTTTCACATCCAGGCTGCTGCTGCTGTGCTGTTGCGCACGTCTGTGCACAACCCGTGCTGCCCCCATTAGCCCGGAGATCAATGAATGGGAACAAAGTTCCCATTCATTGATCTAAGTCCCCGGCAGAATAACCATATCAAAGGCCGAAGTCTTTCTGAGCCAAAAAAAGGCTTCCCGTCCTCCTTATGCTTCCTGGAGGCGAGAGTGTTTGCTTCCAGGACTAAAAAAAAACTTTTTTGACTGTGGCCAAATAGTAAAACTACATCCACATACATTGTCCCACATGAGAGCTCTCACACTGGTGAGAAGCCTTTTTCATGTGCTGAGTGTGGGAAATGTTTTGCAGAGAAATTAGAACTTTTTTCACATGACCGTTTTCACCCAGGAAATAAGCCCTATACATGTTCAGGTTTCTGTGCAAAACATTTCCCACACTCACTGCATAAATAGGGCCTCTCACCAGTGTGTCATGTCTGACAAGCAGTGATTTATGCCCAACACATTTCCCACACTCAGAACATAAATGGGGCTTATTTCCATTTTAAAAGCTGCCATGTAAAACGAGCTCTGATTTCTGTGCAAAACATTTCCCACACTCAGCACATGAAAAAGGCTTCTCATCTGTGTGAGATCTCCCAGGCCTGACAAGAAGTGATTTATGAACAAAACATTTCCCACCATCTGAACATTTCCACAAATGAAATAAAAACGCAACCATGGAAAAGGCCTTTAATGATCTTAATTAACCATAAATAATGGCCTTTCATTACTCCCACACGATTGTATCCTCGGAAATGATCCAGCGCCATATCCTCTCGATACCCAATGAACAATGCAGAACGCCATACACATCGATCTATGCCCCAAGGACCGATGAACAGCGCCGCACATGTCTATTCCATTCCCAGCCCTGGACTTGCTATACTAAGTAAAGTAAGTGGGTGCAGAGATATCCTTTATGGCCAAAATATTTCCCACAATCTGAACATTTCTTTGAAGTATTTAAAATCAATTTTCTCAAAAACAACAAGGTCTTTTTGAAAAAATATTTTCCTCTTGCTCCCACAGTTCTTCTCAGCATACCATGCATATTGGGTGATTGTAGCATGTACTATGGCGCTTTGCTATTAACCGCTAACCTAAAAGTTTATAAACCGCTTGCGTAAAATACGTAATTTTTGCAGAAAATTTAGTCATTGATCCCCGCACCATGTCGCTGTCTGGAGTTTTGGACACTTTGTACACCTTTTTTTAAAAAAAAAAAAAAATTGTGGCTGCAAGAGATGCCCTTTATTGCCAAAATATTTCCCACAGTCTGAACATGTCTTTGAAGTATTCAGAATCAATTTAAAAAAAAAAACTACAAGGTCTTTTTGAAAAAAAAATTGTTCATTTGTACCCACTCTTTTTCTTTACATACTCTGAAAAATTGCTGATTTTACCATGTATGGTGGCTTTTCTATTAACTGCTAAAGTCGGCGGCCATTGGTAGCTCTTTAAAAAAAAAGTTGAAAAAGTGTTAACGTGAAATACATATCTTTAGTGGAACATTTTGCCATTGATTCCCCTCCACTATGTCCTGGTTTTTGGACACTTTGCAAACTTTTTTTTAAACAAATTATGGCTGCAGAGTTGCCCTGAAGGTCATAGAAGCTCACCTGCCATTAAAGTCAATGGAGCTTGCTGTGAACGATCGGTTTGCAAACTTTTATGGTAAAATTTGTGAATGCGTTCGTGAACACGAAATTACGATGTTCACCCATCCCTACTGGCAGGGTATGGCTATCAAAGGGAGGCATGGTGGGAGAGAACTTTAAAATGTGTGATGTTTGAATACAGCACATGACAGTTCAGCTGAAAAGGTATCCAGATGTCAGTAGACCTAAAAACTGATCCCCACTGAGATTAATGAAAACAAAAATTAGATGGGCATTTGGAGCCTGCAGTTAGAATCAGGCGCAAAACAATAGCCCTCATGGCCACCGTTGTTGGGGGGGAAGGAGGGGGGGCTCAGGGGTGGCAGGAAATTTGGGCGCCTCCTAAGCACCCACTGAAAATCTGGTATAAGTATGAAATTGCGTCCAATGGGCAACGGGGGAAAGCCACAAGGAAAAATATGGTTACTAATATTGTGTGCTTTTGGCTACAAACAGTGGTTCAAATTTTTATACTTATACCAATATTTGCAGCGATTGTCCTCTCCAAGGCGTGCGTGTGTAAAGGTTAACAGAAATACTGAGAACTCTCCATAAGGAGATGCACTAGTCCACAGCCAGTCAAATTTATCAGATATTTACTACCTACACAGCAGCATAGGAAAAAAGTAATTTACACTGCATTTTACCCTGGAAGAAGTAAATATCTGATATATATGTGTTTACATGTACAGTATTTTAAATTTTAAATTTTTTTTGTGTTAGTGGTCCTTTAAATATGGATACAATTATAAGTGTTTTTTGCGGAAGAATTGCGGTGAGGGGGGTTAAGGTTAGATATCCATGGGGAGGGTTTAATGTTTGATGTGGGGAGTTAAGGTTAGGCATGGGAGGAGTCTTAAGGGTAAGCATGTGGGGGAGTCTTAAGGGTAAGCGTGGGAGGGAGTCTTAAGGTTAGGTGTGGGGGGGCTCTTAGGATTAGACGCTGTGGGGGGAGTCTTAAAAAGTTAGGCATCGTGGGGGGGATTTAGGGTTAGGCGATTATAAACTAGTGCGGGGGGCGCAGTCAAAATTTTCATCTAAGAGGAGGTGGGTTTTGCAGGAAGCCTACCCAGTTCAATTTTGCTGTGGGACCCGCTGGGTCCTAGTTGCCCCTGTTTAGAATGATCCCAAGAGTCCTCTCACCCTGCCAGCACATTCACGAGTGCCATGCTAGCATTTTCCACTTTTTTTATCATGTAGGGGTGGGTCATCAGTGGCAAACAAAGCCTCGGAATGACTGTTGTATTCCCAAATAAGTCACATAGGGGTATATTCAGTGTCGGACTGGGAGGTGGAAAAAGTGAGGAAATCCACCTGCTGGCCAAGCAGCAGTAACCCTGGGTTATCACTCCCAATAGAAACCTGCAGCAAGTCTTCACTGTGAGCAGCAACACCTGATTACTGCTGCTTGGCCTGCAAGTGGGTTTTCTCAGCTTTTCCAGTTCCCAGTCTGACACTGGGTATATTCACTAAGCTGCGGTAAGCAGAATAGTGTGCGGAAAGTCTTACCACTTTATAAGACTTCACGCACGCTATTCTGCTTACCACAGTTTAGCAAATATACCCTAAAGAATCATAAGCTATGTTTACCTCTGATGGCATACCCTTATCATTAGATTTATGTATCTCTGGCCGGGCCACCATCTTTCATTCTAGCAGAAAAAACTCAGTGTAAAATGTATCAGGGGGTTTTAATATGACTAGGGGGTCCTTTCCACTAGGACAGCCTAGATGAGGAAACCAAACACTCCCTTTTACACTGAGGGTTAGCTGCAAGAATCCTAGATGGGGAACTGGTGACATCATTGTCCAGATGTGCATCTCGATGTGCCTGCCTTAGGGTCAGTTTAAATTAGATTTGTGGAGGACAGGGTGTTGTCCTGTTTCACAGGAGGTGAAATAGAGGACAAAGAGGAGGTTAAAGAGGTGGGGCAGGGGAAGTGGGGAATTATTAGACAGGAAAAGGGAAGAAAAGGAGAGAAAAGAATTGAGGTAATGGGGAAAGTCAAATAGGGGGAAAATAGGTAAGGTAAAGCAGGGACAAAGGATAAAGGCAAGATGGGTACAAAAGAGTGAGAGAGCTGAAAGAGAGAGAGAGAGAGAGAGAGAGAGAGGGGGGGGATAGGCAAGACAGAAGAGATAGATAGATGGGCACATCTATGAGCTGCGCTGCCCTGCTTGCCTCTGTTGTGCACTGCCATGCCTGCCTCCATGCCTCCCCGTCACACAGACCTCAGATCAGATTCATTCTGTTATCTTGGGAACATTGCTACTTAAAGAGGAACTCCAGCCTAAACAAACATACTGTCATTAAGTTACATTAGTTATGTTAATTAAAATAGATAGGTAATATAATCTCTTACCCACCTTGTTTTAAAAGAACAGGCAAATGTTTGATTCTATGAGGGCAGCCATCTTTTTGGTTGAAAGAAGGTGACAGGGAGCATGAGACACAGTTCCAACTGTCCTGTGTGCTGATCACCCCTCCCAGTTGCTAGGCAACATGAATAAAAACATAGGAAATCCCATCATGCTTTGCACAGCATCAGGGAAAAAACGCCCAGGCAGTTTTCTTTGATGGGTGGAGCTTAGCTAAAATGCAGCTAAAAATGATGCTTTGGTAAGAAAAACAAAGTTCTGATGCTGTGAAACTGTTAAAGAAACACCAAGCCTTTTCAGTGCTGCTGAGTAGATTTTTAGTCCGGAGTTTCACTTTAACTTATGTATATAGGGCACACTTGGCTTAGTTTTAGAAAAGACAACAGAGTGTGAATATGAAGAGATATTTCCAGAAAAGCAACTGCCACAATATTCTGTGTCAAAAAACACCAGTAACCATAACACATATACACGAAAAAGGATGCTGTTTTTAGAGGGCAAGGGGGCTCTGATGGGGGGAAAAGGGGGGAATGCAATTTCACTGTTTGCCGTAGGCTTTATATTACCCAGATAAGCCCCTGGAGAGAGAGAGGGGAGAAAAGATGAGCAACACAGATTTACAGCACTTATCTAAAGTCTACCACTTTGTTACTGGCTTGCTGAGTAGTACTCATACTAAAGCACATTTCTATGTGCATAGTTTTCTTCTGAAGCCTGGTACACACTACAGATTTTTCTCACCCAAAATAATCCTTACATAATGCTTTGGGTGGCAGTTTTAGAATGATTGATGTACAGACACACTACTCAGGAGTCATCTGAATTTGACAGAGGCTTCAGAGGCATAAATATAGGAGGTGGAGAGTTGTGAGGGTCTCACCTACTTCCCCCCCCCCTCAGATATAGCGGTCCATCCTCCAGATGAGGTGTTGTTATGGGTTGGGAGGATCATCCAAGTTTGTTATATGACCCGTCGCTGAAGCGCCCTCAGGCTGTGGAAATCACCAATGAGGAGATGGGGTAAGAGTGTGAACATTGGGGGTCCCCTTCAAAGCTTTGCTGGGGGGGGGAGGGGGGAAGCAGATTTTTACTTGCACTTCTGAAAAACTTAGTAAGTCCCAATGCTGCTTGTGTTTTTCAGCCACTGCCAGGGTGTGAACTCTTCTAGTTTGTTCTTATCATGTATTCATATTGAAGCATTGTACACTCGTTAGATCAGGCATGTCCAAAGTCCAGCCCAGGGGCCAAATACGGCCTGCCAAGCCTTTTTTGGTGACCCCTGAAACTCTCTCCAGTTGTTCATTCCAAGTGGTCCAAAGGCGGTCGCTGTGGTGCCACATGCAGGGGCCACCTTGTATCGCCACTCTGCCTCCCCATATGCTCACCTGTAGGTTATCAGCCACCACTGCAGCAGTAGCAGCTGCCACTGTATTAGCAGCAGTAACAGCCACTGATTAGCAGCTGCCATTGTATTAGCAGCAGTAACAGCCACTGATTAGCAGCTGCCACTGTGCTAACTGCACGCGGTATATGGGTTAATTCCTGTGGACAAAATGTCGCAGGCATAGAGCTTGATTCACAAAGCCGTGATAACTGTTAAGTTGTTTGCGCATGTTTTAGTGTGTTTTTGCACAAAAACCAGTTATCGTTTGCACACTGACGTGAATTTTCACACGTTAACCTTCGTGAATTTATCACGTGAACACGGAACATTAACGTGCACATTTTTGCGCTCGATAACCGTTTTCACACTAAATTTCACGCGAAGCACTTTTCACAGCGTGATAACAGTTATCACTGCTTTGTGACTCAAGCCCTTAGTGCACCTAACTGCAATCAGCAAAAATGATGTTTAATTTCGTTAGCTCATCTCCCTAGCACTCTCAAGAAGAGCAATATGGCCCTTGGCCTAAAAAGTTTGGGCACCCTGCACTAGATGTTTGTCAACCAAGGCGGCTGGTTGGTGCCACCTCCACAGAGAATGTAGTATGTGTACAGAAGCCCCTGATCCCCTTGGTGCCTTGGCAAATGATCTGTCTGGCATATGTTCTTCAACAGAAAACGTTGCTAGCCTGCAGGCTAATGATGCGCATGTACAGAGTTAACCCCGAACTATCGCCTAAAGGATCAAGTCCCAATCCCTGCCAGCAGAGGTGGACCTACCATGAAGCCAATTGAATCATGTGGCTTTGGTGGCTAATTCTAGGGGGCAGTGTTTGGACAGTTTGGGCCGCTTGGTGTCTGCCTCCTCTCCACTTTCCTGCTCGCCTTCCTGGCACACACACTACTCTCCTCATCCCCGCATCCCCGAATCCCCACTTGCCGTGGCCAATCACATGGGGGTGCAGGCACCAGACTGGCCAGTCACAGCATCATTGGGTAAATCACTAATCCACAATCAGCTGCATTTCCTTGTCCACTTCTCCTTATATATGCAAGGCAGCAGTGAATACCCTGAAATGCAAATTCAGCGCACATAGTGCCAAGCATTGGCAGCACGGGGTACTGAGTGTCTACTTTTTTTGTGGCAATAATTGGCACTTTGTGAATTTGCATTTCAGGGGATTCTCTGCTGCCTTGCATATATAAGGAGGAGTGGACAAGGTAGCACAGTTGATTGTGGATTTGTGGATTTATGGGAGTGAAGTGACTCTTGTTTATCTGCAATCCCTTGAACATTTGTACATTGACCTTTGGAGCGCAGTTTTTTTCCGCAAAAAATTGGGTAAACCTCTGATCTCGATCAGTAGCAGTGACGTCTGATAGGTCACTGCTATTGATCAAGTACAATTATTGGCCAAATGGCGGTGCCGTGGTCCTGCCCACGAGGCCATCGGGACCAGTTAGCAGCAGGCGACTGTGATTGGCCAGTCTGGTGCCAGTACCCCAGCCTGATTGGTCGCGTGCCAAAACTTCTCCTCTGACTGGCCAAGGTGATCTGTCACCGGTGATGGTTTGTGGTTTATGAGGTATATACGGTGGGGGATATAGCAGCGTTTCCAGAACGCATCCTCCAAAGTTTGCTTCAGGCAGCAGAAAGTCTAAAACCAGCCCTGCCTGCCAACAATAGTCCTTGTACGTGTGTAAATGGCTTAAAACCTGACACCATTCAGATTTGATGGTCTTTTATAAGAGCTGGTCTTTTACATCAGAAACTGAGCCACTGAGAATATCTGTAAGCTTGTTCCGTTTATGCATGAATATTCTAGCAGTTGTTTTATTTATTCTTTTCCATGGGTGAATTTAATGCATTAAGGATACATTGAACAATCAAGAGACTTGTGAAACTTATTGCTTTTATTCAAAGTAAGGATGTAATTTTCTTCTTGTTTGTAGTTATCCTTCCCTCCAGTTTTTTGTGCTTACAAGGGAGGGGGAAACACTGAATATTTCCTTTGAGAGCTGAAGTGTTAAGCTGCTCTGGCTGCCGCAGGGCTGGATATGATTTTTATCTTGTAGCTTGCGCATAGCAATAAGGTTATCCCAATATATGCTTGAACATGCTAGCAATTTAGATGCACCTGCCAGGTTTCAACAGGCATTTCCCCATGGCAAAACAATTCGGGTAGTGTGATTAGCAGCTGAGCCACCAAGCCAGATTATTGAACTTAGAAAGCACAGGATATATGAGCAAGAGGGAACTAGTATTACCTTATCCCTTCACTGGCTGCCAGTTACACAAAGGATACAGTTCAAAGTCCTGATGCTTGCCTACAAAGCTCTTTACAACTTTAACTCCTTCTTATTTAAATAAGCTTATTTTCAGATACCGACCAAGTTCTCCGCTCTACTAACAATATTCTCTTGTCAATTCTTCTCATTCCTGTTTACAAGACTTTTCTCGATCCACTCCCCTACTCTGGAATTCTCTCCCTCAAACACATCCTCCACACACCCACACTTACCCTTTTTAGGCGCGTCCTGAAAACCTACCTCTTCAGGCAAGCATACTCTCTCACCTGGGACACCATGTTTACATTCTCATGCACAGCTTCCCTTCACCTATTGTCCTATACCTTAACGCAGGACCGTCTCTGGCCTATTTGCCACCTCAGGCAATGCACCTGAGTTCGCCCGCCTTTCCCTGTCCTCCTCTTGTGATAGGTCAAGTGTCAGCAATATGCAAATATTACCAAGAACAAGAAGATCATATGAATCACAGTAAGGAATATCAGGAACAAGCAGGTAGTGACAGTTCTACTGGCAGGCAGGTAATGATAGCCATGGGTAGGGATCGGTAGATTCTAGTGGTATGCTGCAGTGATTGATATATTATAGCAGTGAATAAGTAGCAATCAGTAGGTTCTAGTGGTAGGCCAGTAATAATCAGAATATTCTGGTGACAGGCAAGTTGTGATTGGTAGATTCTACTGACAGGCTGCTAATGATCAGCAGAATCTAGTGCAGGCATGGGCAAACTTGGCCCTCCAGCTGTTGAGGAACTACAAGTCCCACAATGCATTGCAGGAGTCTGACTGCCATAGTCATGACTTATAAAGGCAAATGCATTGTGGGATTTGTAGTTCCTTAACAGTTGGAGGGCCAAGTTTGCCCATGCCTGATCTAGTGGTAGGTAGGTGATCCATACATTTCAGTGTTCTTTGCATTCTAGTTGCAAACTGGTAGTAATAGTTAGATTCTAGTGGTAGGCAAGTAGTGATAAGTAGAGTGTAGGGGCAAGCTGGTAGTGACAGTTAGGGTCTAGCAGCGGGTGGGTAGATGCTAGTGGCAGGCTGGTAAGTGTGGGCTATATGGTTGCTGGGTGCAGGCTACAGAGGGAAGTGGGTGTTAGATGCAGCCTATAGTGGCTGCTGGGTGCCATGTGGGAGCTGAGTGTGGGCTATGTGGGAGCTGGGTGCAGGTTATGTGGGAGCTGGGTGCAGGCTATAAAGGGAAATGGGTGCTAGGTGCAGGCTATAGGGGCTGCTGGGTGTAGGCTATTGAGGGTAGTGGATGCTGGGTGCAGGCTATAGGGGATGCTGTGTGCAAACTATAGGAGGTAGTAGGTGCTGGGTGTAGGCTATAGGGAGTTGCTAGGTGTTGGTGCAGGCTATTAAGGGGTAATGGGTACTGGGTGCAGACTATAGGGGGTAGTGGGTGCTGGGTGCTGACTATAGAGAGTTTATGGGTGCTGGTACAGGTATTAGGTGCCATGTGGGTGGGGTTAATAAGGTTTGTGGGTGCTTTTTAACTTTCCATGCCCCTTGTGCTAGTGGATGGCAGATAGGTGCTGGAAGTCGCAGAGGAGAGCAGCAGAGGGTGGGATCTCTTCAACTACTCACCTTCCCGCCCACTGCTCTCCTCTTCCAATGCCAATGGGCCGATGTCAACCAGCTTTGGGAATGGAGCTACCTACTCCCTCCACCTCTTTCCTGCCCTGCCATCTCCTTCCTGCCCACCTGTTCTTCTCCCTTGATGCTGATGGAGAGACCTGCTTGGGGGGCAAAGCTACCTACTCCAACCTCTTTCCAGTGGGCTTCCCTCCCTGTTGAGTAATTGGTCAGCAGCAGGAAGGGAAAGCCTATCGAAAGGAGGCAGAGAGGCACAGGACAGGAACTGACCAGGCTGTGTGCTGAGCCGTGGTCTTCCCATGGCTTAGAGGGGCCACGCCCTGGGAGATGGGACTCAGCATAGGAGCGCTCAGCAACTCGCCTTTTGCTTTTACCAGAGCTCCAGGTGACCGTCTAGTGTGTCTGTCACTAAAAACGTCACTTCCTCATTCCTTTGGACTGTCAGGCCGATTTACCAGGGCTCTCATCCCGTTTCTCAATACTTTCTATGTAAAAATCTGTAGCTCATTTGTTTATTGCATTAGCTGTAATCTACTATTGTATCGTTAACTGTGTTGTTTATTTTGTATTGTTATACCTTGCATTCTGTTGCATTCTGAATAATAATAATAGTATATTTCATATAGATGAATTTACGTAGGTCTGTACAATCTGCAGTTGCATTGTTGGTTTAATTGAATAGATATATTCATGCATATTTAATCGATTCACTCCACAGTATGAACATGGTGTGAAAATAGAAGTGCTTGTTTACATGTAAAATTGTATTTGATTAAAGTACTTTCCATTAACATATTCCAAATTAGGCAACTGAAGCTGAAAATTTTTATTTTTTTTAGCATTATGTTTTCAACTAAGGCCTTTCTTCAACCTGCTATTTAATTTTGTTACGGTGACAATAGTTCAGCAGGCAATTGTTGAGATCCAGAATTTGTTGCAGAGCCCAAACAATTTTTTCCCCTAAAACTATACCCCATGTTTCTGAGGTGAAAAAGGGGGACCTCTTTAAAGAGTAACTGTTAGGCATGAAAAACAAAATCAATTCTCTACTTCTAGCTGTTGATCATATAAAAGGAATGCTAAAAAGGCAATGCATAACTTCAAAATCAATCTTACTTTTTTATTGCAGAGATTAATCCTCATGTCCCCAGCTCCTTAGTACGCAGCAAGTAATCAGCCGCAAAAGAGAAGTTGCAGTGCAGGCTGGGGCAGGGGGAGTTTCTGCACAGACACAGCTAGTTCAGCCTGATTGGCTGCAGCCTGTGTCACTTTCACTCCCTTTCCTCTCATTGGCTGCCTCCCATGACTGTCTGTGTCTGCTCCCACCCCACACTTCAGCCCGACAGGCATCTCCGCTGATTCATGTAGGCAGTGGCTGCCACCACCGCATCACATCGCATCCATGGGGACTCCCGGCCCTGCTAGTCTGCTACCATTTCCTTAGGGATTCCCTGCATTTCATTAGTGGTTCCCATGGATGCGGGGGTGCCCTGATATAATGCTCGCTATTGCTGTGGAGAGGAGGGGGAAGTAAGGGAGGAAATGACCTCACCATTGGCTTCAGCTGGAGGGAGTAAAGATGGCCCCTGCCAGCAAATAGAATTCTCTCCATTTACCTTTTTTATTTTATAAAGTTCACTGAAATCAACACTTGGACCGTGCAATACACATGTTTTGTAAGTAGTGCTAGTATTTATCTACTTATATATGTTGTTTTTTTATCTGGCATAGTATGGCTGACAGCTCCTCTTTAAAGCAAACATGAGGTGAAAATATACTAATGAGATCAGCCATTAGATATATAGTCCTAATCCCCAGTAGGACTTTCAAGGAATCCCACAGTTTTATTTTGTGTTTAAAAGCTAAGAAAGTTAAAAGTTTTTATTATCTTGAAGGAATTCAACTCTTTTATTGGCAGGAAAGAAACAAGACAGTTGTACATCACTAAGCAAACTGACACATACACCACTCGCTTAAATGAGGAACACAAAGTCATAAATGACTGGCATATGTAATATTAACTGGTCAATTTCTATATCAACTTATACAGACTATAGATGTCTCAGGAAATACAAGAACATTAGCAACCATTCTACCACACAAAATAAACACATTACAGTGATTCAACCAAAAAGTTAAAGAAAAACAAAAAAAGAGTGCAGATTTTGCTGTAACCAAAAAAACAACAACAAAAAAACAACCATGAAGTCAATTTGGTCTATAGCCTCAGTAACTTTGTACAATAACAAGGTCCCCGACTTACAAACGCTTGACTTACGAACGACCCACCGATAAATGGATTCTGTGATTCTGTGGGAACAAGTTAAAAAAAATTCAAATTGGACAGAGCTTTCTGTTGGACGGGCTCTGATCCATATATATATATATATATATATATATAATATATATAGTCTTTAAAATAAATTTACCCTCGTCGCTGGGAGATGACGGAGCATGTGCGCGCATCTGTGCATGCGAACTCCTGCAAAACCTGGCCCCAGGACTTCATGCCAATTGGCGTTGAGCAGTCCTGGGGCTGCCGCCGTGTCCACGCCATGGAGTGGTCTTAAAGAGGTTAAAATGGGCCCAAATGTATTGATTAGGTTTATAAATATCACCTAGGAGATAACTTAGGAGAAAAGGTGAATTGAGTAAGGGCCAATGACCTAATGAAGAGTGTTTAATAAGCTGTTTGAGTCATGGTGCAAATGTGGTGTAACTTGAAATCATAAAAAAAAAAAAAAATACAGTATTGCATCCATACTTATGTCAGCCTTTCATATGTGGGCCATGACACTATCTGCATGGAGTTTGCATGGTCCCCCTATGTTTTCATGAGTTTTCCCTGTGCAATGTGGTTTCAAGCCACACCCCCAAACATCAAAGCAAAAAATCAGCACCAAGGGAATCAATAGTTCGATCGCTTCTGAGAAAGTCCAAAGTCCACACATATAAAAACTAATTAAAAAGTCAGCGCAGATTGTAAGTGAATCCATTGTTTCGATCAATCGTCTTTCCCCAATGTGGTCATAAATTCTCATATCCAAGTGGTAGACCGTCACCCAAAGGATTAGAGGGAGCTTACCAACTGCTGACAACCCACGTTATAAGGTTGTATGTCTCACATTCAGTGGAAAAAGGGACCAGGAACCACCCAGGATCCAAAACTTCCAAAAATCCTTATATTAGTTCGGGTACACCATCCGGAAAATCAGAGCCAGTAAAATATGCAAATAAACGGTAGATCTAAGTGTAACCCGTTAATTTAAAACCATAGCACATAGCCATAAAAGATAAATAAAATTCAATAAAACTTACATACGGGGCCCAAGCAATGGGAACCCCGAAACAATATTGCGCTTGTATGCTGGTCCACAACCAGTAAGAAAGTATAAAAAGTGCCGCCTGTGTCCTTCCCGACCGGTTTCGCAGTCTTGCGGCATCAGGGGATCAAGAGTGCAGGCGGCTGGCACCAAATTTATAGACTACTGAGTAAGGGGAAGGGGTTGAGCTAAAAACAGACCACTCCCCAAACGACCCTATTGGTTGTTACAAAAAGGAAGAGGAAATACCTCTCAATAAATCCCATTGGTTGTTACACAAAGGAAGAGGAAATATTCCTCAATAGATCCCATTGGTTGTTACAAAGAAAAACAAGGAAGTGTTGCAATTCTAAATACATATTAAATATTAAACTTCAAAGTGGATATTATAAACCATACAGTGAAACCAATCTGTATATACTTACCACCCAATGTGATAGAAAAGCTTGCTGACATCAAAAAACGCCACCTGCAAACCACGGACAAACCCCTGGAAAGCACACCCCCAAACATGCTGCCTATTTAATTTGTTCCCCCACAAAACTGGTCTTAGACTATGATAGGGTCAATAGACATGACTAATTACTCTCTAAAGGGCTTTTAAAGATGTCAACACAATTTAAATACACAATAAAAATGCAAACAGCCAAGTCAAGTTACAGAGCTTGTGCCGCTACCTTAATCAGGTGTTGTGTTTGTCCTTAGATCTTTGACTTTAGTCTTTCTGAAATCCTTAAAAGGGCACCATAACAACAATTATCTTGGTTTCATCATCAGAAACACTTCCTATATATTGCTGTGTATTGGTATATAACCCCACCCTCACAGCAATGCTTAGGCTAGGCTATAATGTCATGAAGCCTTCTCCTACAGGTGCACTCTGAGAGACCAAATGTTGTTTCTGTTCACTTTGGAACCCACAGCAAACATTCAGCAGTGATGCACATTGCCAACAGTAAAGATGTCACCACATGTAATAAATAATGTAAATCAGGGTGAGGTAATATTTTACAATGGGGAAACACCGCCTAAATAATTTAAAAAGTAATATTTTTTAGAAAGTAAGCAATTTTATTTATTAACCTCCCTAGGTTAAGGACACTCCACGTTCTGAGGTGAAAAAGAGGGACCTCTTTAAAGCAAACATGAAGTGAAAATAAACGAATGAGATCAGCTATTAAATCTGTAGTCCTAATCGCAAATATGACTGTCAAGGAATCCCACAGTTTTATTTTGTGTTTAAAAGCTAAGAACCTGAGTTAAACGTTTTTATTAACTTGGAGGAATGATGACAGTGTTTTTTTTTTGTTCTTTTTTTATATATATTGTGTGCATGCTTATGGACAGCTTGCAAGACGGCAGGGGTTTAACAATAGACCCTGCAGGGGATGCAGCCGCAGGGGGGCCCAGAAGACACAGGGGGCCCCGTGAGCGGAGAAGTTTCTTTTCCCTGTCCTGAGACACTGACAACTAAGGGTACGAAAGAAAAAAACTTTCTGCTCTCTGCGCAACCGATTAAATGATTGCATCTGCTCAGCCACTGATAATGAATCATACAAAGTTTTGTAGGCTAAGATTTGTAGACAGTCCCTATTCAGTGTTCAGCAGGGTCTTGTGTACAATGCCCAGCCCCAACCTCTCTATCCCTCTCCAAGTGCTCTGTACTCTAGTGATGCTGGAGAAGTCTGCAGAGCCAGTTCGGCTCCATCAGAGATGGACAGCGTGAGTGTTATAAGCTGAGGCTGGGAGCACACTGGTCTGTCAGTTTTCTGTATGCATTTTCTGCACACCATGTGTGTCTGTATGTGTGAAAACATGCAGGTTTTATCACAAAGCTATTGTGATTGATAGAGAAAATGCGTGCAGTGCTTCACTGCTGTCTGTTTTTATCTCACATTCAAGTGTGCATTAGCCAATTGAATAACATTGGTTCTCAGTTTATCTGTGCATAAAGCAAGGGAGGGGAGTGGGCCCCATCCAAAGTTTCGCAGGGGGGCCCAATGACTTCTAGTTATGTCCCTGCAAGACTGCAACTTGCAAGCGGCCCACAAAAAATACTTACAATATAAAGAAATGCTTTTTAAAAAATTGTACCTCTTTTGGTACAAAAATCTTGCATAAATTAAAGGGGCGCTATATCCTATAAGTTCCTATGCCTGTTCTAATGTGTTCTGGCTTACTGCAGCCTTTCCTAGTTGCACAGTGGCTGTATTATCTCTGTTATTGTAAAGGTACTGTGTAGAGACTCAAATGTCCAATTATACGGTGATCTGCAGAATCACCAATAATGCGGACTCTATACCAGATTATGTGGTGACCTGCAGAATCACCAATAATACTAGTATAGCAGAGAAATACAATAATGTGGTGCTTGGTGCAACAGTAGTACTGATAGGCTTCGCTGTACCTCTCCAGAGGAGCTGGAGGGCCCTGGCAGTACAGAGCCCCTCACCAGAGACAAGGGCCCTCTGGTGAGAGTAGAGGGGTCAGACTAATTGAGTTGGCAACAGAGAGGTAAGTATAGGTACAAAATCGTAAGGCAGGAGAGTAGTCGGTAATCAGGCAAAGGTTCAGCAACAGAGAGGTAAGTGTCGGTACAAAATCGTAAGGCAAGAGGGTAATCGGTAATCAGGCAAAAGGTTCAGCAACAGATAAGGCAGATAAGCAGAAGTACAGAGTCAGAAAGCAGGATCAGAGTCAGAGTTAGCCAGGAATCCTACACAGGAAATGAAATACAATATAAGCAATGTCCTAGTCTTGGTGTGAAGTCCTTAGCATCAACACCAGGGATCTAGTCTAAGGTCTGAGCGCTAGCACATGAGGTATTCACAACAGCAGACGAGGAGCAACTGACAAACAGCTCCTTTTATACTGGGAGCGCTTCTGCAGCGCCACCCAACCGCCCAGCCAATCCGGCAGCTAGCTGGAGTCAGCTGACCAGCGAGTCAGCTGACTCTCCGTCTAGCTGCATAAAGGTCCTGCCGCCGGGCGCGTGCACGCGTAGCCCGTGCCCTGTGTGCAGCCGAAGGACCTGTCCGTGACAGCGAGGCGGGGACCGCCGCCGGCTGACATGCGGAGGCGGTGGACATGCCGCTCTCCGTCGCGGCGGTATCCCCACCGCGTGTTACAGTAATATAATCTAATCCTCTTTCCTCTGTCAGCTCTGTCGGGCTCAGGCACTCAGGCTGGAATGTGCTGATCTGCTTGTGATAGGATAGAAGCTATACACACCCTCTCCAGGCCCCCTGCAGTCTCTGTATGAGTCACAGACTCTGCTTATCTGAGCCTATCACAATCTTTTAGCAGCCATGTTTTTTGTTTGTAAACACTGCCTAAAACTGGCAATTACAAGCCAGGATTGCAGCAGGGAGTGGCAGAAACAGCACAGGAGAGGGGCACAGGAGAACATAATGAATAGAATGGTACGCTTTTTATTGTAAGAATTTTAGAGTACAGATTCTCTTTAAGTTCCTCTTTAATGGTGTTTGTATACATCTAAATATGGATTCCATTATGTGACCTCAAGTTTGTGTAAGATAAAATGGAGGTAAAAGAAAAAAGAGAAAAAAAAGCTGTGTTTATGCTCCATTTTATTATCTATTTTTACCTTCTTTATTTCCTTGATTTATTGGCACTGCAATTATGATCTTCACATAACACATACCCTTATTCAAAAA
This sequence comes from Hyperolius riggenbachi, assembly GCF_040937935.1. Taxonomy (NCBI): domain Eukaryota; kingdom Metazoa; phylum Chordata; class Amphibia; order Anura; family Hyperoliidae; genus Hyperolius; species Hyperolius riggenbachi. The sequence continues at coordinate 458,911,207 of NC_090648.1, read as the reverse complement.
TGGCATTTCTGTCATTGCATTATACAGTTCCTCTCTCCGGCTTGCAACATAATATTGTAAAAATGCCAAAGTGCCTTGTACCCCACAGCATCATAAAACATAAAGTACTACAGCTCCGGTCCCTGGTGGACACTTCAGTGTGTTTATTCCTATGGTTTCTCAGTTTGCTCGGCATAGATTTCCAGTAAATGCAGCGCAGAGATTCACAGGAGTCCTCCCCGGTGACCAACAATGTTCACCGAGGATTTATTCCGAATGCTTTCTAAAATGAGCCATGCAAAATATGCCATGAATAAAAGGGGGGAACGGAGGCATAAAAACGTTAGTATGTATTATTGAATTAGAGGCAATTGTAACTGCGATGTCTGAATCCCCGTCACACAACGGAATGATTGGTAATTACTGGCAAACAAAGAACTGCAATAATTAAGCATCGCTGTGTTCAGAGGCCGTAAATAAAATGGTCGTTTTATAGGATTATTTGATAAGGCCGTGCAAAGAGCGACGGACTGTATAACCGTCAGCTTACCAAAATCCGAAGAATGAAAGGTGACCGCTGGTTGGTTGTCATGGGTTACTTAGCGTGGATTCAGTGATTGTGTGCTTATAAGGTGTGTTCAAAAATATTATAACTGCTAAATTAGATAGGGAATGTAGATTACAATTTCTTGTATTTTGTTTTCTAATTTATCAAAGGTCTCCCTACCCCTATCCCTAAGGCCTGGTCCCCACTGTGTTTGCGCTGCATTTGCTTTGTTTGTGTTTTAAAAGTGATGCATGCAACATTTATGCAGTGATTCTTATTCACTTGAATGAGGTTTCGTCATCTATTTAAGGAGGGGTTATTTACAGTAAGAGTGGTTTTAAAGGAAGCTTGGATGCTTTCCTTACATTGTAAGTAATTATTCCCTTAACCCTCTGGGCGATACAATTGCATCGCCCAGGAGGGGGCGCAGCACTTTTTTTTAAATTTTTTCTTTTTTAAATCATGTAGCGAGCCCTGGGCTCGCTACATGATAGCCGCTGCGCAGCGGCATCCCCCCACCCACTCCGATCGCCTTCGGCGATCAGAGTAAGCAGGAAATACCGTTCAGAACGGGATTTCCTGCTGGGCTTCCCCGGTCGCCATGGCGACGGGGCGGGATGACGTCACCAACGTCATGGACGTCGTGACGTCAGAGGGAGTCCCGATCCACCCCTCAGCGCTGCCTGGCACTGATTGGCCAGGCTGCGCAAGGGTTCTGGGGGGGGGGCTGCGCGGCACGACGGGTAGTGGCAGATCGGCGGTGAGCGGCGGCGATCGGAAGTTACACGAAGCTAGCAAAGTGCTAGCTGCGTGTAACAAAAAAAATTATGCAAATCGGCCCACCAGGGCCTGAGAAATCCTCCTGCGCGATATACCCCGAGCTCAGCTCAGGATTATCGCCCAGGAGGTTAAAGAAAATCTGTAATGTTGCAAGAAAAAACAAGTTTCACTTACCTGGGGTTTCTGCCAGCCCCTGTAGCCTCCCTGTGCCCACCCCATCTCTGAACGACCCTCTGGTTCCTTGCTGCAGCTCAGTTTCGTTACCGCAAGTCGACTGCACTGGCGTGCACGATCTCATTTCTTGTTCCCCTCACCGGGAGCATGCTGCATAGGCGCAGTGCAAATAAACTTTGTACTGCGCCTGCACAGGATGTGAACTAGGACGCGGCAGGGGATCGGAGGATCGAGACAATGTAAGCACAGGGAGGCTGCAGGGGGCTGGCAGAAGCCCCAGGTAAGTGAAACTCTTTTTTTTTTTTTTTTTTTTGCGACATTACAGGTTTCTTTTAAAGGTTTATTGGTCTGAGGCTTGGAGGTTTTTTTGTTTTGTTTTTTTTTTGCCTTCCCCTGGATCAACTGGTATATGTGAGAGTGCAGGACAGAAAGTTACCTGATATTTACTTATTTGTTTATTTATTTATTAATGTTAATCATTATTATTCTGGTTGTACTTGATGGATGGATGTCTTTTTTATCCAAACTATGTACAGTGCTGCCCATAATTATTCATACCCCTGCCCAATTTTGACTTTAAGTTACTTTTACTCAACTAGCAAGTCATTTTTTGTCAAGAAATGACAGAGGTGTCTCCCAAAAGATAATAAGACGATGTTGCATTATTGTGGGAAAAAAAACATTTCTCAGCTTTTATTTACATTTGAGCAAAAAGTGTCCATTCCAAAATTATTCATGTCCTTCACAAACTGTCACAGTCTGTGGGAAAATCCAAAGTTCTATACCATTCCAAATAGTCCAAGCTGTTCTAAAGCATCCTAATTACCCTGATTAATTGGGAACAGCTGTTTTAATCAACTCAACAGGTAAAAAACAGCAGCTCTCTGCAGTTGGTTTGTGGACAGTCATTGTTAAGACAAAAGAGCTCAGTGAGGACTTGCGGCTGCGCATTGTGGCTGCTCACAAGTTAGGAAAGGGTTACAAGGCCATTTCTAAATGTTTTCAAGTTCCAGTGGCTACAGTGCAAAGTATAATTAAAAAATACAAGATGTTCTGCACTGTGGAAAATCTCAGAGGATGTGTTCGGAAGCCAAAAGTGACACCTGTGCTGGCCAGGAGGATAGTGAGAAAGGCGAAAAATAATCCAAGGATCACCACCAAGGCCATCCTGGTGAATATGGACTCTGCTGGTGGCAATGTCTCAAGGCAGACAATCCAACGGATACTGCACACTGCTGGGTTCCACAGATGCAGACCAAGGAGGATGCCATTTCTCCAGATAAGGCACACAAAAGCTTGCTTGGCCTCTGTAAATGCTCATCTGGACAAAGAAGAAGACTTCTGGTCTACTGTGTTATGGTCAGATGAAACAAAAATTGAATTGCTTGGTCACAATGATGTTTCCTCCATTTAAAAAAGGAGAAACTTCAACCCAAAGGACACCATCCCCACTGTCAAACATGGTGGTGGCAACTTAATGCTTCTGGGGTGTTTTTCAGGCAATGGACCAAGGCACCTAATTGCAGTTAATGTCACCATAAAAAAGTCTCGACGACAACATCAGGCAGTCTGCAGAAAAACTTGGCCTTGGGCACCAGTGGACATTTCAGCATGACAATGACACAAAACACACAGCAAAAGTGGTCTAGAAATGGTTAGCAGACAACAACATTAACGTTTTGGAGTGGCCCAGCCAGAATCCTGACTTGAATCCAATTGATAATAATCTGTGGAGGGAGCTAAAGATCAGGGTGATGGCAAGAAGACCCTTCAACCTGAAAGATTTGGAGCTCATTGCTAAAGATGAATGGGCAAAAATACCTGTGGAGTAGAGACATGCAGAAAGCTGGTCTGCAATTATAGGAAGTGTTTGATTTCTGTAATAGGCAATATAGGCTTTTCTATTGATTATTTAGAAGGGTATGAATAATTTTGGACTGAACACTTTTTGCTCAAACGTAAATAAAAGCTGAGAAGTGTTTTTTTTCCACAATAATGCCTCTTGTACATCGTCTTATTATCTTTTGAGAAAGATCTATGTCCTTTCCCATCAAAAAAATGATTCGCTGGTCGAATAAAAGTAACTTTAAAGTGTATAGAATTTATACTCACAAGCATATTGTCAGGATTCCCTGCCTCTGCAGCGATCAGCAAGCACTGGAGCTGATCCAATTTGCATATGCATGTGTCAGGACTTTCTGTTACTTCAGGGGTGGGCTGGCAGTGAATTTGATCCAATTTGCATATGCATTGGAGTGTTCCATCACTTGCAGGGTAATTGCTCCACTAGTGGAGTGAGTTCCCAGCAGGCTTTGCTGTTGCATTGTATTGTCTAGCCTAGCTTTAGTGCAGCTGGACCTCAGCTTCCCTGATCACTGACTCATATATCTAGTGTTCCTGTATCCTAGTTCAAGTGTTGCCAACCGTCAGTAAATTTACTGACAGTCAGTAAAAAAGTCAACAAATCTGGGCTGTCAGTAAAGTCCATGAAAAAATGTGTGGTGTCAGTAAAAACCCCTCTCTCTTTTCCAGAAGATCACAGCACTTACTGCTTATCAGTTCACGTATCACTCTGGAATGTAAGGTACATTCACACGGCGGATTTTTCCAAACGACCGGTTGTTTGGACGTCCAAATGATCAGTCGTTTGGACGTCAAATCGGACGTGTGTACAGTCGGTCGTTCAGTAGATAACGCTGGTTTTGACAGATCCGCTTGGACGTCCAAACGACGGGTGTGTATGAGCCTGTACACTGTTCTATCTAAAGGTGGCCATACATCTGTAGACTTGGCGGCCGATCAACCATCAGATAAGACAATTTTATCGATCGGACATGCTGGAAAATCTCAGGTTGGTGTGCTCGATCAGGCGTGCAGTGGTAAGGGCTGCGATAATCGAGAAAAAATGTGACGGAAACCCCCAGTTGCATTCCCCAAATGTAAATATATCAAAGTCCCCCTCCAGATGCCGTGCATTAATACTTCACCTGTTCGGTGTCCGCCACGGCACTCTTCTTCCTCATTCGAGCCCCACGTGGTTGCTGGCGTATTGCACGTAAGTGTGATATTTTTCATTTAATTTCAATAATATTAGATGTCAGTAAAAAGAGTGTTCTGTCAGTAAATTTTTTGTGCTTTGTCAGTAAAAATGTATTTCCGAGGTTGGCAAGACTGCCTAGTTCCTGTTCTGAGTACGAGGATTCCAAGCCTGTGTTCCTGTTGATGTCCTGAGCTCTTGGCGTTCTAGCCTGTATGCCTGTTCCTGCTCTGAGTATCTGGACTTCGCGCCTGAATAACTTTTCATGCCCTGAGTATCTGGATTCCTTGCCTGTATGCATGTTCCTGGTTAAACCTGTATACCTGTTCCTGGATAACCTGCATGTCTGTTCCTGATTCAACCTGCATATCTGTTCCTGGATTTGTATCCATTTGCCAGTCACTGGGTTTTGGAAACCCTGCTTTGAACGCTGCATGTACCTTTCACTGTAAATAAACATCACTTGCATCAAATCCTGGACGTCTGCACATATTTGGGAGTTACCAACTGCACAGAGCACGGCCGAGCCAGACACATAGTTTGCCAAGTAGACAACCACTTTTCAGGCAGGAGGGGAACCATTACCCATCCCCTCAAGAGTTTAAGATATCGCTCTCTGTAGATGGGAAAGATGAACTGGGGATAGACCCCTCCACCAATGGTTGGCTCAGACTTTGGTAAGCAGTTGAATCAGAGGCACCAAAAGAATAAAACATACAAATTGTATATTAAAAGGCTAAAACAAGGGGAATTAACACTTACCTCCCAATTGAAGAGTCAGTAAGATATTGTCATCAAGATAGTTTAATAAATACTTCAAGATTTGCAACGCGTTTCATGGGACCCAGTCCACTTCCTCAGGAAGTAAAAAACAGAGGCAATTGCTCACTGTCTCATAGCAAGCATGGTTGAAGGAAGCCCCAGGTAAGTATAAATACAGCACCATGTACTATGTCAGGATTTTTGCCTTAGGGCTCGTTCCCACTATCGCGAATCCGCATGCGTCCAATGCATGCGGATTCGCACATGTAATGCAAGTGGATGGGCCTGTTTCCACTGTAGCGTTGTTGAGGTGCGTTTTTTTCAGCGGTAAAAAAACGCACAAAAGAGCCAACGAATTCGCCTGCGAGTGGAATGCATGCGAATCGCCGCTAATGTATTTAATAGGAAATTCGCATGCGGCTATGGTATGCGAATTTTCATGCGAATTCGCATAGGTACCAATGTAAATTCACACAGGCAGTGACATGGTTAAAATCGCATATACCTTCACCTATGCGAATTCGCATGCGAATTCGCGGCAAAAAACGCATGGGAAATCGCATCCGCATGCGATTTCATCAGCGGTGGAATCCAGGCGATTCCGCACCGCAATAGTGGAAACAAGCCCTTAAAATTCAAATTTCAACAGCAACTGGTCTGAGTGATAAAGATGCTGCTAATCCTGCATTCAAAAATGTCAAAACTTTTTTCTGCTGTTATGGTTTAGGAACACTGGCCCTTTAATTGCCATTGCTAAACAGTTGCATGCTGGGGGTCTTTTTATCTATAATATATTCCTCTTCTTTCCTTTATTTCTCCCAACTTCTAATGCCATAAGACAGCGAATTTCCTAGTATAGACCTCAGTGGGAGTGTCTGAAGACTCTGGGAGGAGGGCGGGTAATGAATACACAATTAGCAAGAGGAGAAAAAAAGAGTGAGGGAGGAAATGATGTCAGGAGGTCAAAGGTAGCCAATATGGAAACTGGCTAGAATAGGATTTTCTGCTTTTCCTTTATAAAATTAACAGGAATCATTACGTGGACAGTGCAATACATCTGTTATGTAAGTAGAACTAGTATTTATCTACTTATATATGTGTTTTTTATTTCTAGGTCAGAAAGGGTGTCACTTGTTCTTTAAGAAATCTAGTGCAACAGCCCCAATCTAACGACCTAACTACAAAAAAATACATCTTCTAAGCATCGAGGATACTTTTTATGACAATAAATCTGACCAAAACTAAGGAATGCTGTATCCTGCTACATATGTCGTAATGCATACACAGCTTTCATAAAAGTATGTGTACTGAAGCTGAAATATGAATATCAAGGACGTGTGCAGGTCACAGAGACAAACAAGGATATGCAGCCACTGAAATACTAGGCACAGCTGTTTTATTGCTCATGTGCAGAAACGTGTGAATAAAGGTCGCAGGTACAACTTTTATATTTGACTGGGAACTGACCTAGTTTGCTGCACTGGCGTAGAAGGTAATGATCCCCGTGCTATGTGGACAAACACAGGAGACAAGCCAACTTGGAAAAGTAATTCCACTTTCATTTTAAAAACATGCTACATAAGTGAATTTTTACTAAAACATTATTAAAAATGTTCTTTCCATTTCAATGAGTAGCCAGCTGTGCATTTCAAAAGGTACCAGCAGGTTGAAATGTCAAATTATCTTAAAGAGGAACTCTAAGGATTGAACTTCATCCCAGTCAGTAGCTGATGCCCCCTTTTACATGAAAAATGTTTACCTTTTCTCTAATAGATCATCAGGGGGGTCTGGCTGATATTGTGGTGAAACCCCTCCCACAGTGTGATGTCAGCACCTATGTCCTGACAGTGTGTTGTCTGCAAGCCTTGTTGCATTGTGGGAAATAACAGCTGTTTTTAACATTTAAAATGTGTGTAAACTTATACAGATAAGTAGTTTTCTTCCAGAGTAAAATGAGCCATAACTTACTTTTCTCCTAAGTTGCTGTCACTTACAGTAGGTAGTAGAAATCTGACATTACCGACAGGTTTTGGGCTAGTCCATCTCTTCATATGGGATTCTCAGCTAGGCTCTTATTCTTTATAAAGACACTCCCTGAAAAGGATTTATACAATGATGCTGGACAGCTTCCCTGCTCGCTGCACACTTTTTGGGCAGTTGGGCAGAGCAACTGCCATTCACTAAATGCTTTTGAAAATAAACAAAACCCTGAGAATCGCCTATGAAGAGATGGGCTAGTCGAAAACCTGTCCGTTCTGTCAGATTTCTACTACATACTGTAAGTGACAGCAACATAGGAGAAAAGTAATTTATGACTCATGTTACTCTGGAAGATATGTACTTCTTACTCGTATGTGTTTACATGTATTTTAAGTTTTATGATTTTCACGACAGTGGGCCTTTAACTGAGTTCTGGATAACTGTAGCTGTATTGAGCAAGTATAGCTGCCCCCTTGTACCAATACAATAACCATAAAGGGAAGCAAGGTTTTTAAAAACATTTATGCTGATAATATAAATTACGGCAGGTTGGCGACCGTGATAAAGATGTTTGGAAAAAATGTATTTGCATTAAAGTCAATCTATGTGTCCTGTTCACCTTTTTAACTTATTTACTGAACTATTTTCAATTATTTACACCACGATGGATGATAAAGTATATGAGGTGTAAAACTGGTGTAATCAGTGGCTGGCTGTATGCTCTGCTAAACATAGCTGATAGAAGGTAATGAGAGCATTTACTGCAAGTTCTTTCCCTGAAGGGTATTAAAACCAGATGGAACTGCTAGTTAAGGGTTACCAGGCACAGTCACTGCTAAGCACATTTAAAGGACATCTGAAATAAAAAATAAACATATGATAATGATTTGTATGTGTAGTACAGCTAAGAAATAAAACATTAGTAGCACAGATAAGAGTCTAATATTGTTTCCAGTGCAGGAAGAGTTAAGAAACTTCAGTTGCTATTATCTATGCAAAAGAGCTTCTCTGAGCTCTGCGACCAAACAGCCTGTCTTCTGAAGCACTTATCTCAACTGTCTCTGAGGCCTAGTTCACATCTAAAACCGCAATCGCTGAAGCCAGCGATTTGCGATTTTGTGCACAATTTTTTTCCCCCTTCCGGCGCTCCATTGCGCCGTACAATTTTTGGTAAAGCGCTTTTGCTGAGCAGTTCGTTTTTTTTTTACTTCCTAACGCAAGTCAGGAAGTGAACTCTTTGACCCAGGAAAGAATAAATTGCTTTTTTAAGCGCTTTGCGATTTCACTAAACCTTCCATTGAGCCAAAACGCTCAGAAAATGGTACAGGCAGCACTTTGCTAAGCGGATCAGAAACGAACCGCTCGGATGTGAACACTCTCATAGGAATCATTGCACAAGCTTTTTAGGGCCAGTGCTTGAAAAAAGGGCAAAAATGCACTAGGGCCTAAATTCACTAACTGGTGCTAACTCAGTTAGCACGTCTGAAGGCTTTGGACGTGCAAACTAGGGTGCTAAGTAGTTTGACAGGCAAAGCTGTTACAAAGCTGTTCAGGCTATTTTGCACGCAAACGTTGCGACTGTTGTTGCTGTTTTCGCGTCCTAAGTGCCTCTTCACTGCCGTGCTAACACTTAGCACCCTTTAGTGAATCGAGGCCATTGTAATGCGTAATATGTTGGCGCTTTATAAATACAATAAATAATAATAATAATAATTGTGTGTCTTGTTTGTTTAAGGTTCTCCTGCAGAGGAAAGTTCAAAAGATCATTATCCTGCTCTGTTTCATCACTTAAAATACTGAGTGTAGTGTGCAAACTGCAAATATTAGAGAATGATGCAATGTTATAAAAAATATGTATATATATATATATATATATATATATATATATATATATATATACACACATATATATATATATATATATATATATATATACTGTATATATATATATATACATATCTGAAAATAAAAATATGAGACTATATTCTTTGCTACTAATGTTCTATCAACCATTAGACTACACAACCGAATACTTATATCCTATTTTTTTTCACTTCAGTGTCACTTTAAATCATTTAAACTACCAGGAATAAAAAAACTTAAAGTGTGAATACAGTGTGTATATGAAATGTGAATATGTACTGTATATATAATGAAGAGTACTCAATGAATGTTGCTTAGATTGGACATTCAAAAACAACCTATTTTCATTCACTTCAGGTTTTCTTTGAATTTAATGACTGACATAACTTGGTAGACAACCGCATTTAATTAATTAGGACCTTTTTCATTTATACTGGTTGAACTCGATGGACGTATGTCTTTTTTCAACCAAATTAACTATGTAACTATGTAAAAAGAAACCCGTAATAAAGAAAAGTGCCCCTGAGGGGTACTTACCTTGGAATTGGAAAGCCTTTGGATCCTGATGAGGCTTAGCTCCTTCCTCCACTGCAGCACTGATCCAGTGTTGGCTCCCTGGAACAGTAGCAGACGGCAATACTTACCTCTGCACTCCAGCCCAGGCACAGTACAAGCTTCCGCTTGGGCAGAAATAGCTGAGGCCGATAGGGTCCGTTCTGCTGTGCAGGTGTCTCTTGCCTGTGCAGTAGAGCAGGCCAGATCATGCTCAGTTATTTCTGCCAGAGCCCGAGGGAAAGCTTGTACTGTGCCTGGTCTGGAGCTCAGAAGTAAGTATTGGCACGTGCTGCAGCCGCTACTGCGCCTGCGAGCATCCGCCGACTAGCTTGTCGGTGGATTTTCAGAATGAGCATACACGGGTCGTTCCCTCCCATGGAGAGGAAAAGAGGAGTAGGCATGGCCGGAAATGCCAAATTACAAAATCGTTGAAATTCTGAAGTTTCCAGTTCATGGTTCACAGAGTCATTACGTCTGTTTGTTTTTCAGCTCAGCAAGGCATATTTGTCATGGTTGCTGTTCAGAAAAGCGTCTTAGAATGAAGCACTTAAAGGGGCACTTAAGCAGGGGCGTCACAATAGACCCTGCAAAGGCTGCAGCCGCAGGGGGGCCCAGAAGAAACAGGGGGCCCCATCATGAGAGACAACTAAGCACACGAAGAGAAAAATAAAACTTTTTGCTCTATGCACAATTGTTTTTATGTATGCATCTGCTCAGCCACTGATAGGGAAACATATAAACTTTTCCAGACAAAGATTTGTAGACAGTCCCTACTCAGTGTTCAGCAGGGTCTTGTGTACAGTGTGTTCTACCCCTCCCCAAGGTCTATATACTGTAGTGATGCATGCAGTGCTTCATTGCTGACTGTTTTTATTTGTGTGTGCACTGGATAATTGAATAACTTTGGTTCTCTGTTTACCTGTGCAGAAAGCGGGGGGAGGGGGTTTGTGGTGGGAGGTTTGGCGGGAAGGGTCCCCATCCAAATTTTTGCAGGGGAGCCCAGTGATTTCTAGTTATGTCCCTGCTTAAGTCAGGAATAAAAAATCAGTTTTACTTGCCTGGGGCTTCTACCAGCCCCCTGCAGCCGTCCCATGCCCTCGCAGTCACTCACGGAGCCTCCGGTCCACCGCCGCCAGCTAGTTTTGTTTTCGCTGACAGGCCCTGGCAGGGAGTCGGTGGGCTTTCTGCGCCTGCGCAGGCCTAGCCACCCGTATCCTTCATGTTCCCATCATCAATAGCATCCTGCACAGGATGTTATTGTGAACGTGAACGCAAAGAAAAATATACGGGCCAGGCCTGTCGGGCCTCTCACCGAAAAATAAACTAGCTGGCAGCAGGGGACCCGAGGCTCCATAAGTGACTGCGAGGGCACCGGACGGCTGGAGGGGGCTGGTAGAAGCCCCAGGAAAGTAAAACTGATCTTTTATTCCTGGCTTAAAGGGAACCTAAATTGAGAAGGATATGGATTTTTCATTTTAAAATAATACCAGTTACCTGACTCTCCTGCTGATCCTGTGTCTCTAATACTTTTAGCCACAGCCCATGAACAAGAATGCAGATCAGGTGCTCTGACTGAAGTCAGACTGGATTAGCTGCATGCTTGTTTCAGGTCTGTGATTCAGCCACTATTGCAGACTAAGATCAGCAGGACCGACCAGCAACTGGTATTGTTTAAAAGGAAACATCCACATCCCTCTCAGTTCAGTTTCCCTTTAAGTGTACCTTTAAACCGAACATAAAAATATGAGACTCAGGTCTCTGTTATATGTACCTTTAGTAAAACATATAATATGAGATGCTCTATTTATGCTTTCTAGGGAATCCAACAGCAGCTTCAGCAATCAGCATCAGCATGTCAGCATAAAATGTGCATCAACTCACAATTATTGATCATGCCTAATTGTTACTACTCTACCTACAATTAATTATCTCATATGTTTATTTTTAGTTCAGGTTTGTTTGTTTGTTTGTTTCTTTTATTTTTCAATATGTATTTAAATCTTCTGTCCCCTGAATTTACATTTTTACATTTATCACAGATGGCTGATCTTTACTGCTGGCAAAGTGTATCTGTAACGATCGGTGTAACACAGAGAGGGTCTGATTACCGGTGATCTGCAGTATCACCGAGAATGCAGAATATACCCGATTATTGATGATCTGCAGTATCACCGATAATCAGATATATATTCTAACCTCTGGACACCTGAGAGATAACAGTGTTTTGGTGTAACAGTAATACTTTGAGTATAGCACCTGAGGGGCAGGTGCGAGGCAGTACAAGTACTGCACAAGAGACAAGTTCCTTCCACTAGCCTGGACTCTCCCGAGAGAGGAGTCAGGCTGGAAGTGGGAAGGACAGAGTAAGAGTGACACCAGACACAGGGCCGGTTTAAGCAACAATGGGGCCCCAGGGCAAAATAAACCTGAGGGCCCCCCCCCCAACATATACCCCGGAACAAAAATCGGCATTAGGGGACCTTTTTTGCAGCTGGTATAGTCAGGGTGTAAAGTCCCAATCGGTCTGAGCTCCACATTCTGGCTATCCCAGCCTGCATGGGGGACAAGGGGTTAAAAAGTTTCAGGAGGGGGGACCCAACATAATTTAAAAAAAAAAAAAATTCCCACACTCTAAACATAAAAGAAAAATTGGGAAAATAGGAAAAAATGCCAGGGATCTTCATACAGCCATATTGTGGCTCTATAGCGATCCCTGGCCAAAGCGCTGCGGCTGCGTATAGACCCCCTGGAAAACCCTGTCAGATAATTTATTGCGCTTTCGTTTGATGCATGTAAAATTACACTACGACTAGATTTGCTACTAAAAGTGACATTTACCGCATTTAAAAGTATACTTTTTTCTTTCGAAACTTTAAAATCGATTTTCTCAAAAACTATAAGGTCTTTTTGAAAAATAGTTTTTTCCTCTTATTCCTAACGATCTCTTTAACATATCCTGCAAATGTAGGGTTTCTAGCATTTAAGGTGGATTTGCTATTAACCATTAAAGTCGGCAGGTTTTTAAATGTGTATTTTTTTTCCTTTGAAACTTTAAAATCGATTTTCTCAAAAACTATAAGGCCGATTTGAAAAAATTTTTTCCCTCTTGTAGCTACTGGGGGCCCCTTCAAGCTCTGGGGGCCTGGGGCAGCTGCCTCCTTTGCCTTAATGGTAGCGCCGGCCCTGACCAGAGAGGAGATGTCACTAACAGATCTGGGAACTGCCTCTAACAGTAAGGTCAGTTCTCGAGGTCGGGCAAGCCAGGTCGTTAACACACAGACAGGTAAGATACAGAATCAGGAGACAGATATGGAATCCAATGGACAGGCAGAGTTTGGCAACAGAGTATCAGAATGGCAAGGTACGGAATCAGGAATCAGAAGAAGGGTCAGGCAGGCAGAAGGTCATAACAAATAATACAATACAATATTCCTAACGCTAAGGTGTGAGCTCCTTGATCATCAACACCTTTGGAAACTGAGCTAGAACACAGATACTGACAAGGTCTGAGTGCTACCACGAAGTGATCGCAACGCCAGACGCCAGAGAAATGACCAGCATCCAGTATATATACTATAGCGCTCTCCAGCGCCACCCCTAAGTGCTGGACCAATGGAAGGTGGTGAAAATGTCAGCTGACCAGCTTGGTCAGCTGACTCTTCTCTGGCTGTCATATGAGCTCTGCCTCTCAGCGCGCGCGTGTCCTTCTGAACCTGTGTGGACTAGCAGTCCCAGCCACACCAGACATGTTTTGCAATGTATCCGCTGATTCGGGCTCGGGAGCCACCGCGCTGCTCTACAAGCAAGCGGCGGCTTCCCCGCGTCCAACCACAGTGTCAGTATCATTGTTATGCACGCAATCCGCCGCATCCAATGCGGACTCCACCGCTCTGCCCATGCAGCATGCGGCGGTTTCCTCGCGTTGTGCCGCCATGTTGGACGCGGAAACAGCCGCCTCATACTGGGCACTTGTGGCGGCTTTTCCGCGTTTCCTCACAGTACCCAACCCCCCCCCTCCACCTGAGGAGTGGACTCCGGACAGCTCCTACCAGGCTTCTCAGGATGCAATGCGTGGAACTCCCTTCTTAATTTGTCCGCATGCATGCGACACTCAGGGGAGGACTGGGACCTTTTGGCCTGGGGGGACAACACAAACTAGAGGCCCGTTTCATGGCATCCCCAGCCCAAAGCCATATCTTTCTTGTGTGCAAATCTTCAAATTGTGATGACTAACAGCCCCAGCCACACACACACACACACTATGTACCTGATGCCTAACCCCATTTCTCCGCACAATCTACCTGTCTGTGTCTGATGCCTAACCTTAAAGGAGTTATCAGGCTTTTTTTTTTTTTTATGAAAATAAGTGCTACTTACCCAGGGCTCGTCCAGCCCCAAGCTCCCAGCATGTCCCTTGCCGCAGCTCTGCTGTCAGCTGTTCGCTGCCGCTGCCTCCCAGCCCCCGGCGATGACGTCAGGCCGACTGCGCCTGTGCGAGCGGCGCTGTCAATCACCGCCACATGGACCAGAGCGTACTGTGCAGACGCAGAACTACTGCGCCTGCTCAGTACACTCCGGTCCACGTGGCGGTGATTGACAGTGCTGCTCGCACAGGCGCAGTACAGGCCGACATCCAGGTCGGACTGGTGCCATCGCCGGGGACTGGGAGGCAGCGGCAGCGAATGGCTGACTGCAGAGCTGCAGCGAGGGACATGCTGGGAGCGTGGGGCTGGAGGAAGCCCCGGGTAAGTAGCACTTATATCATTAAAAATGCCTGATAACTCCTTTAAACAACCCCCCCCCCCCCCCACACACACACACACACACACAAACCTACCTACCTGGTGATGCCTAACCCCACTCCTGCCCACCCACCATACAAACTACTTGTCTGACACCTACCCCCCCCCCCCCTCCAACTACCTGTTTGACAGTGCCTAACTGCCTGCCTCCCCCCTCCCCTGCCGCCAATCACACCACAAGAAGAAAAAACGTTCCCCCTCAGGCCAGGGTCAGAATGGGGATGATTATCACACAAAAAAAAACTCAGAGGGCACTGGCCTGGGCAGAGAATTGAATTTGACAGCAGTAGCAGGCAGGCGGCAAAGTGTGAGTAACTCAGTGACAAGAAGGGAGAAGAAGTACAGAAACAAAATTTATAAAAACCACCTTCTCCTCTGGCAACCTGGACCCGACCTCCTCTATCCTCCTGTCTCCTCAGTCCTACACCTCCTCCTCCTCCACAGCAGCAAGCAGCTATAGGTGGCATCTCCGATTCCCAGCCCCCAGAGTGTCCGACTCCTCCAGCCAGGACAGCCAGCCAGCCACTCGTAGCCGCAGCTCCAGGCCCCCAGACCCCCCCCCCAGCACAGAAAGCTGAAGAGTGAGACAGCTCACTCCGATGACACCGCAGGCACAGCAGCACGTTGCGGGCGGCAATGGCTTCAGGCGGGGGGTGGAGTCAAGCAGGGTCAACCCACCAGGCCGGAGAGGACCTAAGCTATTTGTGTCCTTGTGCCGCTCACATCCACCGCAGGCGCGGCCACGCACAAGGGCACACCACGGCCGGCAGCCTCAGCCTCTTCTCTGATTGGATACTTCACCTTGCCGGGAAATATCGCGCGAGGTTGCGATCCCCACTGCGAACCTGTCACCTGTGGTATGTCTGCGGCCGCTGCGTACAGCAGCGGCCGGCCCTAATTACTTAAGATTTGGGCAGCCCGGGGGGCAATTGCCCCCCGTCCCCCTGGGCCAGTCCTCCCCTGCCGACACTCAGGTACCCATGTTCTCTCCTCAATACTATACCCTTTCCAATGAACCAGATATTGTACTGAGTTCTGAACTATACGTGAGTCTAAGATCTTCTCTACTTCGTACTCAGGTTGGTCATCTACCATCACAGGAGGAGGAGGAGTGGGACCCACATGGACTGCTGGCTTAAGCAGGGATACATGAAAGGATCTTACGCCACGCATGCTGGCAGGAAGATCAATGGCATAAGTAACATTGTTGATCTTCCTAGTTACTGGAAATGGACCCACAAACCTGGGGCCCAACTTGGCTGAGGGCTGTTTCAGGGTCAAGTGATGTGTGGACAACCAGACTAAGTCTCCTGGTTGAAACTTTCACTCTAAGGAACGTTTTTTGTCAGCTTGACCTTTTTGACTCTGAAATGCCTTCTCCAAATTATTTTTCTAGCAGTCCCAGCCACACCAGACATGTTTTGCAATGTATCCGCTAATTCGGGCGCGGGAGCCGCCGCACTGCTCTCCAAGCAAGCGGCGGCTTCCCCGCGTCCAACCACAGTGTCAGTATCATTGTTATGCGCGCAATCCGCCGCATCCAATGCGGACTCCACCGCTCTGCCCATGCAGCATGCGGCGGTTTCCTCGCGTTGTGTCGCGTTGTTGGACGCGGAAACAGCCGCCTCATACTGGGCACTTGCGGCGGCTTTTCCGCGTTTCCTCACAGTATCACTTTAGGGCAGACTTTCTCAACCAGGGTTCCCTGGAACCCTAGGGTTCCTCGAGTACTCTGCAAGGGTTCCTTGGCATTTCCCCCCATCGTGGGGGTAGTATAATAGAGCACATTATAATAGGTGATACTTCAACAAAAAGCACTAAATTAGGGGGTCAGGAGACAGTATAATGAGTGGTAGTGTAATAGGGGTAGTGAAATAAACAGCCACACATACTTTTAAAGACCATGCCTCCTCCAAAATAAATGCAGGGCTTCCTCGAGATCAAAAAATTGCTTGCAGGCGTTCCCTGACATCCCAAAGTTATTTGCAGGGTTCCTCCAGGGTAGAAAGGTTGAGAAAGGCTGCTTTAGGGTGTTTCTTTGTTATGAAGTGAGCAGGAGGTCTCCCAGAGTGCTCATTGGGAGGGCGGGCTTGCAAGACAAGACACGTAACATTTATATTGCTCTTTTCTCCTGGTGGACTCAAAGCACTTTAGAGCTACAGCCACTTAGGGCCTGTCAGGCTCGGCCGTGCTCGGTGCAGTTGGTAACTCCCAAATATATGCAGACGTCCAGGATTTCATGCAAGTGATGTTTATTTACAGTAAAAGGTACATGCAATGTTCAAAGCAGGTTTTCCAAAACATAATGCCAGAACAGGTTTGCAACACAAGTTCAGGATCAATATGCAGGAATATTACCCAGAACCTGTCAAATGGATACAAGTCCAGGAACAGATATGCAGGTTGAACAAGGAACAGACATGCAGGTTTATCCAGGAACATGCATACAGGCAAGGAATCCAGATACTCAGGACATGAACAGGTATACAGGTGTGATGTCCAGATACTCAGAACAGGAACAGGCATACAGGCATGAACTCCGAGAACTCAGGACATCAACAGGAACACAGGCTTGGAATCCTAGTACTCAGAACAGGAACTAAGATACAGGAACTCAGGACATGAACACTTGATACATGAGTCAGCGATCAGGGAAGCTGAGGTCCAGCTGCACTAAAGCTAGGCTAGACAATTCAATGCAACAGCAAAGCCTGCTGGGAACTCAGGATGCTAAATGCTTCCATTAATTGAGTAATTACCCTGCAGGTGATGGAACAATCCCATGCATATGCAAATTGGATCAGAGTCACTGCTTGCTGATCACTGCAGTGGCAGGGTATCCTGTCAGGGCCCTTTTCCACAGGCAGAGGGGATGCGATGCGACTATCGTGTCACATCACTTCCGCTCCCGTTCGCATCATTTCTGCATCTCCCGATGCGGAAGTGTATAGGAGGAAAATGGCGGGCAGATGCAGCCATGCCAGAATCTGCAGCAATACTGCAGATACTCTGATTGCTCTGCATATCCAGCATGCAATAAAACTGTCCCATTGCCATGCATTGGTTTCAGTACAGCCGCAGTGTGATGCGTCTATGTAGCCATATCGCATGTAGTGGAAACGGGCCCTTATGGGGCACTCCACGGGTAATCAGGAGCATTAGAGAGCCTTGCCCAAAGACTCCATTCTCCTTACTTACTGTACATACTGGCTTGACCTGGGAATTGAACCCTGGTCAATCTCAATGTTTTTTATTGAAGTTTTTTCATTTTTCAAAAACAAACAGTCAAGTTAATGACATATCACTTTACAGGTAAGCATTATACATACCGAAACATATTAAGAGAATTAACAGTGTGTATACATTTCCCAGGTATACAAAACAGCTTATACAAAGCAGCTTATTTTTATTGTTAACATGAGAAAATTATAACAAACATATAAACAAAGTTGTTACTTCTAATTTTTATTAACTCTTTGGGAGCAGTACTTCCAGAAAATGGTGGTGAAAACCAACTTACTGAGATTCTGGAAGACGCATCCCTTCTTATTATGCTCTTTTAAGCAGTAACAACTACCTAATATAGGGGTTGTTCTTGATTGAGGGTATAGATATGTCATATCATAGTTCTAACTTATTGAAGTATATGTTTAACTGGTTAAAACATGGATTGTTATTTTGGATTATAAGGACTATTCTATACTATTCTAAACTACACTACACTACACTACACTACAAAGGTGAACTTGAGGTTCTGAGCTCAGTTTGAGATACTATCTTGGTGTTTGATCGTATAAGAAACAAATACTATGAGACTTAAGTAATATAATCTATTGGCAGATACAGGTATTTATATTGTAAATGTGAGACGGAGAATCCTATAGATCCTAGAAGTCTAATAGTTTAGAGTTTGGATAAAGAGTAGGCCACAGGCTTGCCCTGTTGAGAAAGGACTGTACATCTCCACATCGGATTGCCCAAGATCTTTCAGCTATTAAGTTAGAGTCGACTCTTTTTAGGATTTCTTCTATTTTAGGAATTACTGGTGACTTCCAGTTTTCTGCTCTGCACATTTTAGTAGTGATACAGATGTGGTTGAATAATAGTCTTTCTTTGGGGGGCAAATCTGTGGTCTTCAAATGTAGCAAAGCCATACTAGGTGGGATTGTTGACAAAAACATTGGTCATTTTCTAAGGAGGTTACCTATAGAGTCCCATAAACCAGAATTTTTTGGACAAGACCAAAATATGTGAAATAGTGAACCTACATTGGTGCAGTTTCTCCAACATGTGGATGATGTTTTGTTATCGAATTTTGCAATCTTCTCTGGAGTAAGATACCGCTGCCATGTCAATTTGATGAAGCTTTCAAGGTGAGAAACGCAATGTGTAGATTTTTTGAGAGATCTGTGTGCCATGTACCAATCTTCTTCATCTATATCAATTTGTAGGAGTTCCTGCCACTTCTGTAGCTGCCATTTGGGGGTTTCATTCTTTAGGGATAATAATGTTTTGTAGAAAACTGAGGTACCTTTTATTTTTTGATTCTGTGGATCAAGAAGCTTATCTATTTGTGGGGAGATAGAAATTGGTTGGGAAGTATATTTAGTTAAGAATTTTTTAATTTTAAAATATTTGGGTTTATCTTCTAAAGGGATCTTATAAGAAGAAACCAATTCTTCAAAAGTTTTGATGTTTGTATTTGTCATTAGATCTTCTATCCAGATAATTCCATTTTAAATCCAGTTGTCCAATGACAAGCCCTTCCAAATTGAACCCTGGTCAAAGGCGACAGGGGGAAGCAAAAGCTAATAGCAGAATAGTGGTAAAGGCATATTATTGGTATTCTCGGTATCAGTCCCAACAGATCTGGTGTTTTAATTGTATGCATCCTACTACTATTACCATTACTATTGTTGGTACAGTAAAACCTGGCACATGCTGGGATTGTTGATGCTGGATATGTGTGTGTGCTGGTTCGTTGATAAGTCAAGCAGCCGGCCCTAAAATAACACCAAGCTCCACCCCCTCCCCCTTATGAAGAGTTGGGCTCAGCAGAATGAACTGACAAAACTTACAAAACTTCCGGGAACCGTATTCTACACTTCCTGCAGCTCCCAGTTGCTGTGCTGCGTACTCTGTGTACGGCTCCCAAAGAAACATGTGATCCGATGTGGGTCAGGTGATACGTGGGGAGCCACAAACTCAAACTCCATTTACCCACTGCTCTGTGCTTACTATGTAGTCTATCTGCAGTCTAGAAAGGAATTGCAAGCATTCCAATATAATCATAAATGTTTGCTGTAATTGATCTTATCTGCCTGGCTCTATTCCGGAACAATACCTGGGAAAGGGAAGCTTGTTATCTCCCCTCCCACATTCCTGATCCTTACTGATTGGATGAGGGCAGCTCAGTGTGACAGGCTGAGGCTGAGAAGGGAAATATAACGCCAACCTCTGCAGAAGCTGCTGAAATACGATCTATGCTGTGCTCACATGTGTTTACAAAGCAAGCTAGATATAACGTGGCAGTTTTGATAGAGTTCAGTGGGAAGGAGTGCAGGCAATGCATAAACCAGGCAGAGGAGAAAAAAAAGAGTAAGGGAGAAAATTACATCAGGATTGGCTTCATTTGGATGTAGTAAAGATGGAAAATGCCTGAAACAGTGTTCTTTTTATTTACTATATAATATTCAATGAAATCAAAATGTGGACAGTGCAATACATCTATTATGTAAGTAGAACAAGTATTTATATACTCATTTATGTTTGGGGTTTTTTTTCTTGGGATAGTATGGCTGTCCCTGCTGCTTTAAATGTCTTTGCCATTTCTTTCCTTTGAATTTTAACATGACTTTTGAAAAGTGAATCTAATATTCTGTGGTCCCATCTGACAGCCACAATCCCTGATTCATCCCACATGTTTTTTTTTTTTACATCACATTTTCAAATGAAATGCTCTCTCTGAATTCTAAACACAAGCTAAATATGTTGCATATGCCATAGCATGCATTTTTCAGGAGGCTTGCAATTACCTGAAAATTAGTTAAACAATGTCACGCTACCCTTCGGAGTACACAGTCACACATTCTTCCAAACCACCATCCAACAACTTGAAAGTTTAATACTGCTGAATTGTTAATTTTCCACGGGAGGCCTCATTTAGTATGCTGATGTCTGCTGTCAAAAGAAATATAATACCACATATAACAGAAGAGCTTAAATGTATAAGCTGCCAAGAGATAAGAGGTTATTAATTTTCTCATTCTTTAATAGTGAAAAGACTCATAAAATGGGACCAAGTGAGCGCAGTCACCACTAAAACTGTTTTAAAGCAGGAAATGATTGAATTTTAAGGCCGGCAATTTACTGTCTTAGAAAATGGAAAAGATTTTACAGTTCATTAGCACATAAAAATAAAAGACCCATTTAAATGTCGTCTGAAAAAAATGGAGAAAACACATAATAATGTTTACTTTTAGACAGCAAAAAAAACCATATTCGTTCTTTTGTTTTAGCCACATGAAAAATATGTTAAAAAAAAAAAACATACTACAGAAAAAAACATAAAAGCAAAAAGGTATTTGGAAGCAGGAAAACATAGGATTACAGCTGCCCAGAATCCCCCCTCAGACCAGGGCCTGTGCAATGTCTGGGGGTAGGCATAAGATGAGACACCAGAATATCTGCGGGCATCCTGCAGCTCACAGCACCGCCCTCTTTCTTTCCCTGCTACAGTTGACTTTGGATGTAGCAGCAGCGTCTGTACAGAGCATGGAGCAGCTCTGGGGAACTTAGAGACTCTGTAACAACATTTTCAGCCTTATTTCTTCTATCCTGTAAGATCCTATACCTATTCTAATGTGGTCTGGATTGCTGCAGCCTTTTCTAGTTGCACTGTCTCTGTAATATATCTAATCTTTTCTTTGTCAAGCTTTGTCGACCCAGGGAGGAATGCACTGCCTCTGCTGTAATAGGGAGAAGTTATGCACGCCCCCTCCACGCCCACTTGCAGGCTGTGTGTGTGTGTGCTTTGTTTATCCCTCACAGACAAGTCTCTACTCTCAATTTCAGCTTGTCTGAGGGGGGAGGGAGCTGCCCATGCTGAGAAACTATGAGAACTTCTGACTGGAATGCAGAAAATTCACTATGTAATATAAACTTTGAGTATACTGTAACATGATATATATATATATATATATATATATATATATATATATATATATATATATATATATACATCACTTCCTGTTTTTTGTTTGTAAACACTGCCTAAAACTGGCGATTAAAAGCCAGGATCGCGGCGTGGAGCGGCGGAAATGGCAATGAGGGATCCAGGAGAACAAAATGACTCGATTGGTATGTTTTTTATTGTACAAATCAGACAGTATAGATTCTATTTAACAGAGCCAGGTAGGAGCACAGCCCTGTGCCCTGCTGTGTGAATGCTTCACTTTCCCCTTCATAAGAAATGTCGGCTGTCCTCACTATTATCTGTATCCAAACTACTCCTGATCGATCCCGTTGTCGATCGGGAGCAGATCGGACATTTAAGAAATAATTGTCAGGTCCTGTCAGTCAGATGGGAAATTGCATTATGTGTACCCAGCATGATGTCCTACCATATCATTAAACTGTATTAAGCGGGGTTGAGGGATCCCCCCCTTGAAAATCCTGAGTTTGCCCCTGGTAAAGACAGTAAATGGCTTAGTTAAAAAGGCTCATGCTGGCGTTAAGGTGGCCATAGACTACTTGATTTAGCAGCTGATCGACCATCCGATTTGATAATTATTATCGAATCGGATGAGAATTGGTGCCACCAATAGCATGCCCGATCGACAATGCAACAAATTTCAGCCTGAAATTGGTGGCATGGATCAATCGGACATGGTGCAAGATGTCTGGCCGCCATGGTCGATCGGGTGCACGGGGCTAAGGGCGTGCAATATCGGGACAAGCGCTGAACGCAACAAAATGCAACAAGAGCCCCAGCGCTGTTCCCTCTAATGTATAAATGTGCCCCCTATGTGTGCATTTTACATTATCTGTCTTATGTCGCCCACCATGTGGTGCCCATCCGTCTTCAGGAAGGATCCCGATGCTCCATTTGCGCTACCACCATATAGCACGTGCTGCATGTGTGACATCATATGTATAGCGCAAATGGAGGAGCCGGATCAAGAATATGGATAGGTACCGCGTGGTGGGTGACATAGGATAGGTAGTGTACAAATGCACACATGGGGGGCACATTTATACACTAGGGGGGCAGCGGTGGATTTCATGATGAAATCAATCAGGAATCAGCCTGCGGTGTATGGGCAGCTGACACATCTCCCCCTAATCAGATTCAATCTGAGAGATATCTGTCTCTTAGTCGAATTGGCCACCATCGCTACTAGATCTATGGGCACCTTTAGAGCGGATCTTCTGAAGGTACATACATACTGCAAGACTCATGGGAAACGATTGATAAATGATCATTCCATGATCAAATCCAAAAGGACTTCAGTAATTTGATGTGAACAACGGCAGAAGACTGCAATTATAATGCCAAACAATCTTTAATCAATAGGATCATTAAACAGTGCAGGACATAGAGAAAGTGCCATAGACTTTGCGGACACATCGCTTAAAAATCATTCATTGCGATGTACACACCACTGACGAGGAATGATTGCCTGCCGAAGTGATCTGTTATGCCGGTCATTCAAAAAGCAATCGTGGATCATTTGTTTAAGCCATTGTTTGTGGCTTAATAGTGGCTGGATAGCCTACTGTTTAAGGGCTCTGCCTCTGACACAAGGTTTGAATCTC
Organism: Hyperolius riggenbachi; assembly: GCF_040937935.1. Classification (NCBI taxonomy): domain Eukaryota; kingdom Metazoa; phylum Chordata; class Amphibia; order Anura; family Hyperoliidae; genus Hyperolius; species Hyperolius riggenbachi. The sequence continues at coordinate 458,887,911 of NC_090648.1, read as the reverse complement.
AGCTCTTCCTGTTCAGTAAGCCAGCACCTATTTGGTAAGGAGTCCTTGGGCTAGACTCCCTAACTCTGGTACTGCCTACTGAGTGTGCCCTATTGACAGCATTTCAAGTACCTTGCATCCGCCAGGAGAAAAGTGCAATATAAATGTTAGTTGTCTTGTCTATGGATTTTTAAAGCATAGCTGTAAGTTTTCAAGGAGAAGAAATTTAGATACTTACCTCGGTATACACCAAAACCACGGAGGCTCTCAGCTACCATAAAGCTAATATCGGTAGAAAAAAATATATAGGCACTGTCACTCTTCTCAAATGAGGCTCAGGTGCAGGGAAAAAATGTGGATGTCTGTTTTCAGTTGTTTTATGGTCAAACATCAGCACCCATATGTTTCTCTGTGTTCTTTAGTGATCATCATCTATATAATAGACATTGGCCTCAATTCACTAAACTTATCTCCTGTCTTTAATAACTCTTCTAGAGTTGTTACCATGGTGATAAGGCATGTAGTATTCAGGAAACATTTTACCTCAGGCAAGCCTAAAGTTAACTCTTCTGTCTTTAAATTAACTCTCCAATCCTTAAAATAACTCCAGAGTTAAAGACAGGCTGTTAATTAGCTGCATGTGAAAATAACTACAGAGGAGGTAAATTAACTACAGAGGAGATAAATTAACTACAGGAGAGGTAACTTAAGGAATGAAGAGGTAAGATAACTCTCTCATCACGTGTGGAGGTAAGTTTTCTCTTGCCTTATTATCTCTAGCATGATCTTAGTGAATTGAGGCCATTATCAAAGACTGTAAGGTATATATATATATATATATATATATATATATATATATATATATATATATATATATATATATATATATATATATATATGTCGGGGCTGGGGCTGGGCTCGCCCCAGGTTTGCGTCGGTGGTTGGGTGGGGGGGGGGGGGGGGGTAGATATATGGTCCATTCATGTGTTGAGATGTACCCAACTATACCCTTATTTTTGGGTGTCTGTTCATTGGATTAAACAGTGAAGCATATTTTTTGCAATAAATATTTTAGCTCTTTTGAGTGCAGCTATACTGTTTTATTGGGCTCTCTTTTTTGACAAAGCTGATTGTACAATGTTAGTAGATGCACCACCTTACCAATATTCAAGCTATTGGACTCGATCGTTGCTCAAAAGCAGGCGCCTCAATGAAATATATGCTGCAACACAACATGCAACTAAAATGTACAAATTATAGCATCAGGGATAAAGGACAACTGAAGTGAGGGATTTGGAGGCTGCTATATTTATTTCCTTTTAAACAATGCCCATTGCCTGGCTGTGCTGCAAATCCTGTCTAATATTCTAAGCCATAGTTCACACGTTTGACTGGATTTCCCGCCTGCTTGTTTCAGGTGAGTGATTCAGACACTACTGATGAATGAAAGATCATCAGCATGCCATGCAACTGGTATTATTTAAAATGAAATAAATATGGCAGCCTCCATAACCCTCTTACTTTAAATGCCCTTTAAATAAAATTGACAGGGGTGCTCAAACTTAAAACAAGAGTCTACTCTGACTCTTCATGCAAACTTGAAATATACAAAAACGTTGACACCTGTTTGGGAAAATAAAAAAAAAGTTTAGCAAAAATAAGTTTAGAAAACTAAAAAAGGCAAAAAACTTTATACATAAATATACAACTTTGGAAAACAAAGTATATAAGTAATACTAGTTATGCAGCTGCATTAAATGGAAGATGTACCTTAAATAGCTCACTGTGTGTATAGCTTAATTGGTAGCTGAGATCCAGCAGGGCTCCCCTTCAGATTGATCAATATACAATGTAAACACTAAACAGTTCTATAAATTATGCACCTGAATTGTATTGAAAAAAAGTGTACCTTAAATAAATGACTCTAAAGTACGGAAGCAGCCTGGAACCCAGCAGGGTTCTTTTTGGAATATGTACTGCTTTCATACTACTGGCTAGTCATTTATTAGCGAGCAAATCTCCCCGTGCCACACTATATAGCATAGAGTGGGGTGAAAGGTTATCAACGAAAGATATAGAAAATGAATTACAACGTTTTAAGTCAACTTCATGTAAGTCCTCTGGCCAGCAAATATCACAGACTAATAAACATATCAAATGTTTAAAATGTCTTATTGTTCAACAGTTACAGCTGCAGAAGAATAGGAGGTTGGTAGAAGTATAAGAAAGAGTGAGAACATCTGCAAGGTTTTCATCTCCATGGTAATAAGAAAAGTACACATGGTTGATGGAAGCTGTTGGATTTGAACATTTCCCAACAAATGACCAACATCTGCAATTCCGTTCATACTGCAACGTCACTATCATTCTCTTAAAGTTCATGTGGAGAAGCCATGCATGCGTTCTTGCGCCATCGGCATTTGCGAGATGTGTTATTTAAGTCATTTTGAAAATACCTATAAACTTTTTAAAACTTTGAGGAAGACATCAACAAACACAACAGTAATAATGTTGCCATCTGTGCAGATGACACAAAATGATGTTGATGTAACATCAATGCTAGTGATGCACTCAAGGCCGGTACTAAACTTTTTGCCAACTATTTCCCCCTAAGCGCTGCCTTCCCCCCAAACAAGGAGTGTGGGGGGGGTCTTCCCCTCCCCTAACACATGGGGCCAAATACAGTGTCCTGCGCCCATTCGTATTTCCAAAGTTTTATTAGTTTTCGACATATAATATGGGAACATACAGTAAGAAAAGTGTTATCAAGTACATTAATCCCCAGTAAAGATAAATGGTAACTGTACAACTTGTTTAACACAAGCAGTAATTAATATAATTATGCCAAAGGGAGCTCAACCTGCTTTCTGGGGCACTTATCAAATCAAGTGAGGAACGCTAGTCCAGAGAAAAGAGGATAAGGGAATTACAGAAATTTGTGTCTTGTCATCTGGGAACCGACAAAGGGAGCACAATTACCTGGTCTGTCATCCACAGCAATATAGTATCACACACACACACCACCACACTCACACTTGGTTTAGGCCAGTGATCTGAAAACTTGTCTCTCCAGCTGTCCCACAATGCATTACAGGAGTCTGACAGCCACAGTCATGGGTCATAAAGGCAAATGCATTGTGGGACTTGTAGTTCCTTAACAGCTGGAGAGCAGATCACTGGTTTAAGCCAAATATTGTTGAGTGGAGTGCTCTAGTCAAAATTCTCAGGGTGATTGACCAAATCCCCTTGTTCATCCGGAGTGTACCAATAAATTTGTTTATTTATGAATACACAGCTTGTTGTGTCTGCTTGCAGGAGGTAAGTCCACCACTGCCTCCTAAGCATTTTTGAACCTTTTAATTACTGTTTTTACTCTTTTGGCGCCTTTGTTCTCGTTACGTAATGCAAAGAGTCTGGCATTTCAGCAAATGATACTTTATTCAAGCAAACACAAGCCAACATTTCAGGACATAACAGTCCTTTCTTCAGCCCAAATAAGTATTTTAACTGTATCTATATTCAAACAAGATCAGGCATTATTGTCAATACACTCACCAGCAAGCGATCTGGTGGCCACAGCACACCGGTGGCTTGTGTCTGCTCGAATAAAGTATAATTTGCGGAAGTGCCAGTCCTCTTTGCATTGTTTATGGTTTATGGTCTAATCTCCCCACCTGCCTATACAGTGGTTGCTTTGGAGGTAACCCTGCTTTGTGAGTATAGCTTAGCTCTGTGTTTCAAATGTAAAGGTTAATGTTCATTAATGTTAAGTTGTAAGGTTTATACAGTATTTAAAGAGGAACTTCAGCCTAAACAAACATACTGTCATTAACCACTTCCCGACCGCCCCCAGCCGATGGGCGGCGGCAAAGTCCGGGCCCAAACGACCGCAGTACGCCCATCGGCGGGGGCGGTTGCGGGTGTTGCTATGCGGCGATCGTGTCATTCGTGACGCGATCAGCCGCCAGGGACTGGCTCCGCCCCCCGTTCGCTGTAACCCGCCGGCCGTTCGGAAGCGCAGGCGGGTTACTAGCTCCCGGATCGCCGCATGTACATAGTATAATAGGCTTTGTAATGTATACAAAGCCTATTATACTGGCTGCCTCCTGCCCTGGTGGTCCCAGTGTCCGAGGGACCACCAGGGCAGGCTGCAGCCACCCTAGTCTGCACCCAAGCACACTGATTTCCCCCCCCCCTGCCCCCTGATCGCCCACAGCACCCCTCAGACCCCCCCCTGCCCACCCCCCAGTCCACTGTTTGCACCCAGTCACCGCCCTAATCACCCATCAATCACTCCCTGTCACTATCTGTCAACGCTATTTTTTTTTAGTCCCTAATCTGCCCCCTACTCCCTCCTGATCACCCCCCCACCCCTCAGATTCTCCCCAGACCCCCCCCCCCAGACCCCCCCTCCCCTGTTTTCTGTATGCATCTATCCCCCCTGATCACCTGTCAATCACCTGTCAATCACAAACCAATCACCCGTCAATCACCCGTCAATCACCCCGTGTCACTGCCACCCATCAATCAGCCCCTAACCTGCCCCTTGCGGGCAATCTGATCACCCACCCACACCAATAGATCGCCCGCAGATCCGACATCAGATCACCTCCCAAGTGCAGTGTTTACATCTCTTCTCTCCTCTAAACACCCACTAATTACACATCAATCACCCATCAATCACCCCCTATCACCACCTGTCACTGTTACCCATCAAATTAGACCCTAATCTGCCCCTTGCGGGCACCCAATCACCCGCCCACACGCTTAGATTGCCCTCAGACCTCCCCTTATCAATTCGCCAGTGCAATATTTACATCTGTTATTCCCTGTAATAACCCACTGATCACCTGTCAATCACCTATCAATCACCCATCAATCACCCCCTGTCACTGCCACCCATCAATCACCCCCTGTCACTGCCATCCATTAATCAGCCCCTAACCTGCCCCTTGCGGGCAATCTGATCACCCACCCACACCAATAGATCGCCCGCAGATCCGACATCAGATCACCTCCCAAGTGCAGTGTTTACATCTCTTCTCTCCTCTAAACACCCACTAATTACCCATCAATCACCCCCTATCACCACCTGTCACTGTTACCCATCAGATTAGACCCTAATCTGCCCCTTGCGGGCACCCAATCACCCGCCCACACGCTCAGATTGCCCTCAGACCCCCCCTTATCAATTCGCCAGTACAATATTTACATCTGTTATTCCCTGTAATAACCCACTGATCACCTGTCAATCACCTATCAATCACCCATCAATCACCCCCTGTCACTGCCACCCATCAATCACCCCCTGTCACTGCCACCCATCAATCAGCCCCTAACCTGCCCCTTGCGGGCAATCTGATCACCCACCCACACCAATAGATCGCCCGCAGATCCGACATCGGATCACCTCCCAAGTGCAGTGTTTACATCTCTTCTCTCCTCTAAACACCCACTAATTACCCATCAATCACCCCCTATTACCACCTGTCACTGTTACCCATCAGATTAGACCCTAATCTGCCCCTTGCGGGCACCCAATCAACCCCCCACACCTCAGAACGCCCTCAGACCCCAGCCCTGATCACCTCGCTAGTGCATTGCTTGCATCTATTTCCCCCCTCTAATCACACCTTGAGACACCCATCAATCACCTCCTGTCACCCCCTAGCACACCTACCCATCAGATCAGGCCCTAATTTGCCCCGTGTGGGCTCCTGATCACTCGGCCAAACCCTCAGATCCCCCTCAGACCCCCTTCCGATCACCTCCCCAGTGCATTGATTGCATCTATTTTCCCCTCTAACCGCCCCCTGAGACACCCATCAATCACCTCCTGTCACCCCCCTAGCACTCCTATCCATCAGATCAGGCCCAATACATCCTGTCATCTAAGAGGCCACCCTGCTTATGACCGGTTCCACAAAATTTGCCCCCTCATAGACCACCTGTCATCAAAATTTGCAGATGCTTATACCCCTGAACAGTCATTTTGAGAAATTTGGTTTCCAGACTACTCACAGTTTTGGGCCCGTAAAATGCCAGGGCAGTATAGGAACCCCACAAGTGACCCCATTTTAGAAAGAAGACACCCCAAGGTATTCTGTTAGGTGTATGATGAGTTCATAGAAGATTTTATTTTTTGTCAAACGTTAGCGGAAATTGGATTTTTATTGTTTTTTTCACAAAGTGTCATTTTTAACTAACTTGTGACAAAAAATAAAATCTTCTATGAACTCACCATACCCCTAACGGAATACCTTGGGGTGTCTTCTTTCTAAAATGGGGTCACTTGTGGGGTTCCTATGCTGCCCTGGCATTTTAGGGGCCCTAAACCGTGAGGAGTAGTCTAGAAAACAAATGCCTCAAAATGACCTGTGAATAGGACGTTGGGCCCCTTAGCGCACCTAGGCTGCAAAAAAGTGTCACACGTGTGGTATCGCCATACTCAGGAGAAGTAGTATAATGTGTTTTGTGGTGTATTTTTACACATACCCATGCTGGGTGGGAGAAATCTCTCTGTAAATGGACAATTGTGTGTAAAAAAAATCAAAAATGTGTCATTTACAGAGATATTTCTCCCACCCAGCATGGTTATATGTAAAAATACACCATAAAACACATTATACTACTTCTTCTGAGTACGGCGATACCACATGTGTGACACTTTTTTACACCCTAACTGCGCTAAGGGGCCCAAAGTCCAATGAGTACCTTTAGGATTTCACAGGTCATTTTGAGAAAAAAAAAGTGCCACACATGTGGTACCGCCGTACTCAGGAAAAGTAGTATAATGTGTTTTGGGTGTATTTTTACACATACCGCATCTTTAGGCTTTACAGGGGTGCTTACAATTAGGCACCCCCCAAAATGCCAGGACAGTGAACACACCCCACAAATGACCCCATTTTGGAAAGTAGACACTTCAAGGTATTCAGAGAGGAGCATAGTGAGTCCGTGGCAGATTTCATTTTTTTTTTGTCGCAAGTTAGAAGAAACGGAAAGTTTTTTTTTTTTTCTTTTTGTCAGAAAGTGTCATTTTCCGCTAACTTGTGACAAAAAATAAAATCTTCTATGAACTCACCATGCCTCTCACTGAATACTTTGGGATGTCTTCTTTCCAAAATGGGGTCATTTGGGGGGTATTTGTACTATCCTGGAATTTTAGCCCCTCATGAAACCTGACAGGTGCGCAGAAAAGTCAGAGATGCTTGAGAATGGGAAAATTCACTTTTGGCACCATAGTTTGTAAACGCTATAACTTTTACCCAATCCAATAAATATACACTGAATGTTTTTTTTTTATCAAAGACATGTAGCAGAATAACTTTCGCGCTCAAACGTATAGGAAATTTTACTTTATTTGAAAAATGTCAGCACAGCAAGTTAAAAAAGTCATTTTTTTGACAAAATTCATGTCTTTTTTGATGAATATAATAAAAGTAAAACTCGCAGCAGCAATCAAATAGCACCAAAAGACAAAAGAAAGCTGTATTAGTGACAAGAAAAGGAGGTAAAATTCCTTTAGGTGGTAGGTTGTATGTCCGAGCAATAAACCGTGAAAGCTGCAGTGGTCTGAATGGAGAAAAAGGCTCTGGTCCTTAAGGGGCGAAAAGACTGTGGTCCTCAAGTGGTTAAGTTACATTAGTTATGTTAATTAAAATAGATAGGTAATATAATCTTTTACCCACCCTGTTTTAAAAGAACAGGCAAATGTTTTATTTCATGAGGGCAGCCATCTTTTTGGTTGAAAGGAGGTGACAGGGAGCATGAGACACAGTTCCAACTGTCCTGTGTGCTGATCACCCCTCCCAGTTGCTAGGCAACGTTAATAACAACATAGGAAATCCCATCATGCTTTGCACAGCATCAGGGAACAAAAAGCCTAGGCGGTTTTCTTTGATGGGTGGAGCTTAGCTAAAAATGCAGCGAAAAATGATGCTTTGGTAAGAAAAACAAAGTTCTGATGCTGTGAAACTGTTAAAGAAACACCAAGCCTTTTCAGTTCTGCTGAGTAGATTTTTAGTCCGGAGGTTAACTTTAAGAAACTAAAACAAATGAGAGCCAAATTGGCAAAAAGCAAAGATCATTCTATTTTAAACAAAACTGCAGTTTTCCTTGTAAGTTTCTCAATTGAAACTAGTTTTCATTAAGAGAGTCCGGCTGCTGAAATTTTGTGTGGTTTAATTGACAGAATTGTGAATTGAGCTGAGCTTTGAATAATCCCCATGCACTCTTTACTTCTATTACCAAGCTGCTGCAGAGAATGGCTGGCCTAGGGTAAGGTACTGATGAACTGAAAAATCAAGTGTGAAAGAGCTGTTGTGTTCATTGATGAGCCACGATTCTGTCTGAATCAAAATAACATGCTAGCAAAAGATTGATTCTGTGTATAGAAACAGGAACCTCTGCTTCCCGCCAGGGGTCTGATGCAAACACATATTCTCTCGAGCTCACTGTGGTGATTACCACTCTTGGGGTGACCTTTTAGGCTAGTTTGCCGCTGCTGGTAATTTCAAAAGCTTACCTAATGCCCACGGCATGTTCCTAACCTTTGTTAACAAAGAAAAACATTTACTATGTCTGGAGGTACTACTAGTTTTCAGTTCAGACAGCCCATGTAGTCTCCTTATTCTGCAACAGCTGCACACAACAGGAACTACTGTTTTTTATTTTCCACACCTGCATTAAGTGAGTGACTGTCAGCAGCAGTGCTGCTCGGATACCACTTTTCACTATCTGGAACTAATTCGGATCCGGATACCCCGCTATCCGATCCGGGTCGGATATCTGGATCAAAAATTTTCCAATCTGAATCCGGGACAATTGCCGTCAATTAACATCAGGCCTAGGTTCCAGACAGCGGTCGTGCAGCCCACATTGTGTCCAAAGTCTAAAATGCAAAGTGCAAAGTGCCAAGTGCAAAGTGCCAAGTGCAAAGTGCAAAGTGCCACGTGCAAAGTGCCATGTGCAAAGTGCCACGTGCAAAGTGCGAAGTGCCTCGTGCAAACACGTGCAAAGTGCCATGTGCAAACACGTGCAAAGTGCAACGTGCCATGTGCAAAGTGCCAAGTGCAAAGTGCCACGTGCAAACACATGTAAAGTGCCACGTGCAAAGTGCCAAGTGCAAAGTGCCAAGTGCAAAGTGCATAGTGCAAAGTGCCACGTGCAAAGTGCCAAGTGCAAAGTGCCAAGTGCCACATGCAAACATGTGCAAAGTGCCACGTGCAAAGTGTCAAGTGCAAAGTGCCAAGTGCCACATGCAAACATGTGCAAAGTGCCACGTGCAAACTGCCAAGTGCAAAGTGCGAAGTGCCACGTGCAAACACGTGCAAAGTGCCATGTGCAAAGTGCCAAGTGCAAAGTGCCACGTGCAAAGTGCCACGTGCCACAAGACTAAATGTATTATTTTAGTCTTGTGCCTTTCTACCCAGCTACAGGCCAAAATGATTTTCCTCTACTTACCGATACCCCTTTCTTGGCGGTTCTAGTTTATTATAATTGGTACATCATTTTTACAAACCGACAACAGTAATATTAAAACTAAGAGCTGTTGAAATGCAGTTTGGAAGATATTGTTTTGTGACAAATGTCTGTTCTAAAATGTAAAGCATTTTGAGCACCTAGTAACACCTAACTGCAGATAACGTCTCAAACATACCTCCCCCTAAGAGAAGTTTATTCATTGTGTGGGCTTTTGGGTGGGCAGCGTGCATTTACTTAATTATGGCTATTCCATAGTCCCCCCTCACCACATATGGAAGCCTCCATCTTCTGTGTACTTATGCCGCAGGTTGACGTTCCCGCGGTGATGTACTGCGTCCCTGACTAGTACAAGGCATGACAGGGATGAGTGAGGCATGGTGGGAGATGTAGTTAATTGATGTTACTACACCTCCCGGCCAGGAGATATAATCACATCAATAAACTACATCTACCAGCATGCATCCCGCTTTCCTAGCATGCATTGCAGCGGCCAGGGACACAGGACATCACCACAGGAACTTCAACCTGCGGTTCAGAGGCACAAAGACATAGACAATGGAGGTCTCTATGTAGACCAGGGCTACCAAGCAAGCCAATCACCCCCAAAAGCACACACAAAAGCCCCTTATGGGGAGGTTCATTTGAGAAGTTTTAAAAAATGAAGTGGACATGAACCCTTGCACAGGACAGAAAGAAAACATAGAGAAATGCACCCTGTATGTATTTAGAGAGTTTAGCCACCGTAATTTCCCTCTTATCTAAGGCTAAGCACAAGTTGTAATTTGATCCCTCAGCTGTGTCAGCTGACTGCCACGGCATAGAGCTCATTTGTAAACACAGGATATTAACAATATGTCTGTTTTCATGGAAGCAGGAAGTAGACAAACTTCAGATTTATTGCAGGATTTGTATCAGCTGTAACAAATAATTTTTTTCTGTAAAGGTTATTATGCTGTTTGGTATCTTTTAGAGCAGAGAGGATGTTCTGAGTTCAGGTCCGCTTTAAAGAGATTCTGTACTCTAAAATTCTTACAATAAAAAGCATACCATTCTCTTCATTATGTTCTCCTGGGCCCCTCTGTGCTGTTTCTGCCACTCCTTGCTGCAATCCTGGCTTGTAATTGCCATTTTTATGCAGTGTTTACAAACAAAAAACATGGCTTCTAACCAGAGTGAGAACAGCTCACTGTGTGACTCATGCAGAGCTTGGAGAGGGTGTGTATAGCTTCTGCCAATGACAAGCAGTGCTGCACATTCCACACATTCCAGCCTGAGCCCGACAGACCCGACAGAGGAGAGAAGATAAGATTTATTACAGAGATAGTGCAACTAGAAAAGGCTGCAGTAAGCCAGAGCACATTAGAACAGGTATAGGAACTTATAGGATAGAAGAAATAAGGCTCAAAATTTTGTTACAGAGTCTCTTTAAACAAAGTTTTCTTTCTGTTTTGATGGGAGTTTTTTTAAGAGTTAAACTTTCCTATAGTGCACTCTTAGGGAATCATGTTAATTATATGACAGCATCAGTGACAACCAGCAAACAATTCCAATTCACAGCCATCGGAATGTGTCTTGTAAAGGGCCTGTAATGAGAAGCCTCTTCCGAGACTTATCTCTAAGGCAAAATCTCAAATGTAATTTCACAGAATTTACACCTAGAAAATTATGCAGTAAAAGTAATTTAATTGTCTGTTATACACTATCTGTTAATTGCCTAACCCAGCTTTTATAGCTTTACTATATAAAATGATGATTGCTGAAAAAACAAATACGTTTCTGCATGTCAGTTGGTAAATATATATTTACAGTATAAATCACTTTGTCACCTTTATTCAGAAAACATATACTCTGCAGAAAGAAAAGATACCAAACATGTTAGACTGTAAGTGGTGAGAGGGTATAATATTCACACCCCGATAATTACAAAAATTAATAGTCAGGCTTAATAGGACTTTAACGGGAATCTGAAGTGAAAATAAATGTATGAGATAATAATTTAGAACATTAGTAGCAAAGAAAGGAGTCTTATATTGTTTTCCAGTACAGGAAGAGTTAAGAAACTTCCGTTGTTATCTATGCAATCCAACTTGGGTCGAAGACAGCCCTGTTTTCTGAATCACTTATACGTTAAAGAACCAGTGAATGACAGCTTCAGATAAGGGTTTACTGCAGCACAGCTTAAAGGGTCATTAGCTCTGCTCATTTTCAGAGTGTGGTTTGTAAACTGCAAATATGACAGAATAATGCAATGCTATATAAAAAAAGCTATATAACTGAAAATAAAAATATTAGACTCTTTTCTTTGCTACTAATGTTATATTAATTATCTGTACTGCACATACAATGCATTATATCATGAGGTTTTTTTTCACCTCAGTGTCCCCTTAAAGAGAACCAGAGATGAAGCACCCTCTTGTATTTTACCTTATAAATCAGTGGGTACATGACAGTAAACACCTAATCTGCTCTTTGTTTCATTGTTCTCTGTTTAATCTGACTGTTATCACCTCTGATAAGAATCCCCGACTGAGCATTCAGTCTAGCTTTGCTACGGTAAGATTATAGCTGAGTCTGTCTTCTCTGGTGTCTTTTCAAGCCCAAGCCTGCCCCCTTGTGGCTCTGCTATAATGACTCAGCTATAATCATTACCAGCAAAGCCAGACTGAATGCCCAGTCCGGGATTCTTATCACAGCTGATAACAGACACTTTTAGCAGTGAGGATGAAACAGAGAGCATGGTAAGTGTTCTCTAATGTTCTTACTGATATATATGGTAAAATACACAAGGGTGCTTTGTCTCTGGTTCCCTTTAAGTGTTGTGCCAGCAGCCCACAATACAGATATTTCACAAAGTATGTGCAAACAGGCAACTTAAAATACAACAAAATCTTCAATGCAACAACAATATGAGGAGGTGCCCAGTTTAACAAACACATTAATAAAAACTTAAAAGTGAATGCTAAGTGTTGGTCTAATCTGCATTGAAGTCACACTTGGCATTCACCAACACAGAGCATTTTGTCTGTTTGTTTTTAATTCTTTTTATTAAAATTTTGTATAAAACACACAAAAACAACACAGAGCATTTGTTAATCTTTTAGCAGCTCTGCCTGTGTTATCTCCTACCTAATGCAGCCATGTAGAGCAGTAGGGAGCTGTCATAATAACCTGTTCCACACGGCTGGACCGGCTTTCTTCTTCCTCTTCCTCCACCCGCAGCGATTCATAAGGACCTGAGCCCACTAATGCAGTTGTATGCAGTTGTGTCCACTTTTCAGCATTGATGTGTTGTTGAAAAGCGGACACAACTGCGTACAACTGCATTAGTGGGCTCCGGCCCTTACAGACGTCGTGTTCTGGGTTCCAATCACATTATGACATGTGATCGGAACCCAGAGGATGGTGTCAGCATTGCAGCGCCGCCCAGTGGTGGAAGAGGGGTGATAGAAGCGTCTCTTCCATCTCCCCTCTTCCACCACCATATGGTGCTGCAACAATGAAACCATCCTCTTTGTTCCGATAACACGTCATATCATGTGCAGTTTCCAACTGCCAAGAAAGCAGTATCTCCCTTTGTGCATAGAACTCTCAGTAAAGGAACAGTCTGCAGACATCACTTGCCAGTACTGAAGATGATGCCACCTGTGATAAATGTCAGACTGTAAATCAGGGAGAGGAAAGAGTTTACAATGGGCAAACACTGGCTAAATCATTTATAAATGATTAAAAAAAAATCAGCAATTTTATTCATTATATTATTTTCACTACAGTTCCTCTTTAAGATGTGTACACACCTTTGTTGGACGTCGGGGATCGGGAGCCGGGCTGGGCTGCACAGACGCGAGTCAGCTGTGGAGCTGACAACGTGCTGTGTTGCTATGCAGGGAAGCGGAGAGATGACAGAGAGGCGCGTGTGTAACTTTATGTAGCGGGCGGGGGAGGGGCGTAGATAATGGCATCAGCCATTGCAGGGGGTGAGTTGATCCGCCAGACAGATCATTTGTGGGTCGAGGGCCGCTGCACACATGCTTGATTATCATCTGAGGTGGTCATTATCGGCCGCCTCAGACGACTTAAGTAAAGCGTGTTTACGAGCCTTTAGACTGTAAGGCCTTTTGGCCAGGGCTCTCTTTCCCCTTCTATCCCTCAGTGCTGTGTAATGTGTGTAAGTATCTCCCACCCCTGTGTAAAAATCTGGAGATAATTTGTTCATTGCATCACCTGTAATCCACCGTTGTCTTGTATACAGTGGCGTGGCAATAGGGGTTGCAGAGGTCTCGCCTCCCCCTGGGACCCTTGGGCCAGAGGGGCCCCTTAGGGCCCTCCCTCAACTGCAGTATTAGCTCTTTATCGGTCCTGTGCTGGTAATAATCACTTCTCTAAATGTATGAATGGTAGTAATCATTAACAAGCTGTTCCCCATCCCCTTCTTGCACTTCTGACACTGTGGTGGTCCTTAGCAGGTTTTGGTGCGCCGTATCAATTGTTATGTAAAGAGTGCTTGGGGGGCCCAATGTAAAACTTGCACTGGGGCCTATAGCTCCTTAGCGATGCCACTGCTTGTATTGTTAACGGTTGTATTGTTTATTTTTGTATTGTTATACCCTGTATGCTGTTGTAAAGCGCTACGGAAGATGCTGGCGCTATACAGATCAATAATAATATTTCATGTTGGGGACTATAGCTAGGCTATGGATGAGCAGTAGTATTTAGTGTTGGAGGAGTTAGGTCATACAGGGGGTGGTATTTTTATGCTAGGTTAGGAACACACAAAAGCTACTGTATTTGTGAGCTTTTGGCAACAATCACACTACACTGCAAGTCACCAATAGGTCTGACACCAAAAACAGCAGCACCAAACTGTGTTAGACACATTGCGCCTAAGGGCAATTGTTAACCTTGTTCACACATGGAAACTGCTGACAGATAAAAGTTTTGTTGGTTACTGTGGGGAAAAGCTGACATGACTTCGCGCCAGCAATTCACCAAACATAAAATGCTGACGTGAGTAAAATGATTCATGCAGCATATTTATTGCTGAACACTGCGCCGCATCTGGCACTGTCAAGTAAAAAAAACCTTGAGAGGTTAAAAGTGTCACAGACTGATTAGATACATTATACTCAGGTGTTAAAATGCTACAGCACATCCTTATGTCACTCTTCTCTGAAAATAAAACTACTGGGAGGCATATGCTTAAAGAGAAGCTGTCAGCCATACTATCTCAGAAAAAAAAACCACATATATAAGTAGATAAATACTTGCTCTACTTATATAGCGTATGCAGTGCATTGTTCACATTTTGATTTTAGTGATGTTTCTATAGTAAAAAAAAAAATTCTTCTTAGGATTTTCCATTTTAACTGTGTCTATTTTGAAGCCAATCCTGATGTCATTTCCTCCCTTACTCTCCTCTGTCTGATTGTGTGTGCATTGCCCACCCTCTTGCCAGTCTTCAGACACTCCCACCCAGCTCTGAGTGATTTTCTCAGCTTCTCAGCATGAGAAATATTTGACAATCAGCGAGGGACAGAGGTGTGGGAGGAGAAAACGGAAGGAAAGAGGCTTCAGCTAATCAGGATGCATTAGTCATGTCTGAGGGAAAAGGGGAGGAAAGTAAAGAAGGAAAAAAGAAAACCCAGCATGCCCTGCAACTTCCTTTGTGTGCCAGCTGTACCAAATAAGAGCCAGGGAAACTGGGACATGATGTTTTATGGATAAGAAAAGTAAGAGTGATTTTTAAATTTTGGATTGCCTGGTTAGCATCCTTATTACAGGCAGTCCCCGGTTTATGAACACCTGACTTACGAACGACCTGCCGATACCAACGCCCGCCGACCCGCCGTGATGACGTCACCCAACCGGGGACTACCTCTTGTGCTGCCGTTTTTAAAGCAGATTAGGCACAGCGGAAGGCAGATAGGGGACATCTCACCTGTTCCACGGTGGTAGAAGGTCCCATCGTGCTGCCCGGAAGCTGCGCGGCCCGTCTCTCTCTCCATCCACTGTTCCCCGGCGGGTTCTTATGCGTCGCATAATGACACAATCAGGAAAATCCCCCTAGTGGCGGCGCCTCCTGATGTAAAAAAACGGCCGCCTCTGTAACTATTTTCTGTGCGGTTTACGTGTGTTCGCGGGTTCGCATACGTTTTCACATACATAGGTCAATAGTGATGAATGACAATAGGAAAATAAAAAATAAATATTTGCTTACACATGTGAATTGGCATGAAAAAGACGTCCGCAAAAGAACGCGAATTCGCATAAGCATGTGAATTCGCAAGCATTTTTTTCTATGCGGATTCGCCTAGGTATAGTGGAAACAGGCCCTTACTGTCTATAATCAGTTTCAGCCTATTAAGTGTCCCAGTGTTAGAAAAAGGTTAATAGTTTATGTAATTTATCTCCCCCTGCCCTCAGAAGTTGTATTCTGCCAGGAAAACGTTCATGGCTGTAATTCGCTTATCAGTGATGTTTGCTATATTCCCGACAAGGTACCAACAAGACAGAAGCTGTCACTTCCATGCCTAGAAATTAACTCTTTCAGGCAGCAAAATAAAACAAGTAAAACAGCCTGATTATTAATATGTTTAGTACTGTACATACACATATTTATCTCATCATGTCACATATCGCCTCAGGTACACTTTAACCACTTGACCACCATGTGCTAAACCCCCCTAACGACCAGCCCTTTTTTGCTGTGCAGGCTTTTCACCCTCCAGCACAGCCCAGCTAAGGAGCCCAGCGATTGGACTCACCTCCTATTTTTGTCCCTAAGGGGACATGCTGCCGGCGGTGTCCGATCGCTGCTGCACTTATTTTATTATTTGCCTCATAGAGGCTCTCATTGGCGTCGTCCCCCTTCCTCTCCTTCCTCCCTCTTCTTCCACCTCAAGGATTGAACAGGACGGCGATGCGTCCTGTTCTCCGCCTCTCATAGGCATCAGCCTATGAGAGGACGGTGATCCCCAGCCAATCAGAGGCCGGGGATCGCTGATCTCGTACAGCGTTGTATGGATGTAAACAAAGGGGATTTCTTTACCCTTTTATTTACAAACAGCCCGTTAGCCGTGATCGGCGGCTAGTAGACTGATCACGGAGAACTGGCATGCGTGTGGCTGTTCCCTGGGAAACCACAGCTCCAGGACTTAACGTTAGGCGGTCCTGCCGCGACGTTCACGCCCATTGGCTTGACACGGTCGTTAGGTAGTTAAGGAGAAATCAGACAGCTTTTTTTTTGGCTTTCTATAGAGGTCCTTTTCACTCTATAAATGTGCAGTTTGCGTCAGGCATAAATCTCCTGTACAACTAAATGAACTATGGCAGACGTAAACAAGAGAATGCAGAGAGAAATGCCTCTTGTTGTTTTCTCACACTGCAATTGTTTTCAAATTATTTTAATCTTGCTTAATGGTTTTAGGAACGGCAGCCAAAGGAATATTTCCTGGCTTCCAATAACTTCTGTTTAAACCAAGAATCAGGACGTACCTAATCACATTATTGCACTATTAGCTGCAACAGCACGGCCGGTTTCTTTTGTAACATGTTCTTGGCATAATCCTCAGTGAAGATGAAAAAAAAAGAGTTAAAACGCTTGTCAATTACTTTGCAGCAATAGAAGATTTTTTTTTTTTTTTTAAGAAAAAAGAAAGTCTGGATTTTTAAAGAAATAATACAGTGCAAAAATTAAAGTACCCCTGAACTAAGAGGGGGTTTGACTGATACAGGTGCCGTTTTGTCAAAGAGTACGCCTGGACTGTAAAATTTTAGACCTATTGAAAAAAAAATCAACTGCCTACTCCTGATTCATTTGTTGTCTATTTCGCCTTGTCAGCTCTCGCATTCTGCTGCCGTGTCCTCTCATATCCGCTGACACCTTCACTGCTATGGCACTGACCCGGAAGTAAACCAGAAGTACTTCCAGGTCAGCGCCATAACAGTGAAGATGTAGGTAGGTACAAGAGGACACAGTGGCAGAAAGGAAGAGGTGAAAGGTCAGAAAAGACAGCGAAGGGAACCAGGAGTAGGTGAGTTGTGCTGTGTTTTTTTTTTTTTTTTACATATGTCACAGCGCCATCCATTCAGTCCATTGCCCCCCATGTCCCTCGCTATAGTCAGCCAAAATCTTTGACTGACTAGAACCATGAATATGGGCGGGGAGGATATGGTAGTTATCCTCCCTAGGAATGCCCCCCGATCACCCCACACTTGTAACCCTTCATTTTATACCTAA
Organism: Hyperolius riggenbachi; assembly: GCF_040937935.1. Lineage (NCBI taxonomy): Eukaryota > Metazoa > Chordata > Amphibia > Anura > Hyperoliidae > Hyperolius > Hyperolius riggenbachi. The sequence continues at coordinate 458,870,210 of NC_090648.1, read as the reverse complement.
AAAAAAAAAAAACACAGCACAACTCACCTACTCCTGGTTCCCTTTGCTGTCATTTCTGACGCGTTGTCTCTTCCTTTCCGCTGCAGTGTCCTCTCATATCTGCCAACATCTTCACTGCTATGGCACTGACCCAGAAGTACTTTCGGGTTATTTCCGGGTCAGTGCTAGGGCGGTGAAGGTCCCAGCAGATACGAGAGACCTCAGCAGCGGAATGGAAGAGCTGACAGGGCGAAAATGACAGCAAAGGGAACCAGAAGTAGATGAGTTGTGCGGTTGATTCTTTTTTCAACAGGTCGAAAAGTTTCAGTACTGGAGTACTTTAAAGCAAACCTGAACTTAAAGGAATACTATCAATACCCAAGTGTTCTTAAATTACAATGTACAAATAATGTCTAAGTAGCTGTGTAAATATTTTCCTACTTTTCATGTTAAATGTCAGAGGCAAAAGCTTTAATTCATTGTGTGTAGGATTTAGCTCTATTGGAACAAATTATTCTCAAAAGGGGTGTCTGCTTCAATGCACAGCCAGTGTTGTTGTTTTTTTTTTTGCATATTAGACTACAGAGTATTTTTCTCTTAAAGCAAAAAAAAAAGTATGAAAAGCTGTGGTGTCACAGACAATTACAAATGTTTATAACAAGTTATATTTCCTCTGCTCTCTTCAGACACTTCAGTCAGAGACAAAGAACACAGAACGTTCTCTCACACAGGGTTAACAGATGCACTGTGAGGGAATTCCCCTCCCCTCATGGTTCACTGTGCTGTCAGATTTGAGCAGACTGCCATCAGTTAAGATTGAAAGGAATTTGATACAGTAAACAAAACGGAGAAGCAAGTGAAATATATGCATAATTATTTACCAGCACTTCAGGAACTCTCTCAATCCCAGGTTAGAAAAACATGTTAATCGATAGTGTTCCTTTAAAAATAAAAGTCAAAATAAACATATACTGTATGTCATACAAAGCTCCTAAGTAGTCATCAATCTCTTTCCCATGTCGTATTTGTCCACTGTTATTGATGGAATCCCCATTTTAATAATGGTAAAAGCCCCCATAACATCAGTACTCATTTAACCTGTATTATTGCATACTTGAGCCTTAAGGTCCGTACACACGCCGGACTGCAGGCAACGACGGGTCTGTCGTCACCTCCCGCTGGGCGGGTTTTCAGCAGACAGTCCGGCGTGTGTACAGTCTGTCGGCGGACTGATAAGGCTGTTTCTGAGCGATCCGCCGGGCGGATCGCTCAGAAACAGCCGTATCAGTCTGCAGAAAGACTGTACACACACCGAACTGTCGCTGGAACGTCCGCCCAGCGGGAGGTGACGACAGACCCGTCGTTGCCTGCAGTCCGGCGTGTGTACGGACCTATAGGGAAACATGGACACTGAAAGGTGTCCTTTCAGTTATAACTGACAGCAATTGAAAAAGGCCCTAAAGCATTTTAGTTCTGACTATATCTCATGAGAACCGGAAGAAATAATTGTTAGAAGAAAATGGTGAGCTTCTGAGAGGAAATTACATCGACTTAAGTATGTAATATTCATTTACAGGTACATCATGTATTTATTTTAAATAATTTCACTCGGTTCATGTTCCCTTTTAAGCAATTTCAGGTTGAGACCTACTGTGGTCTACTGAAAGCGTGTTTAGAGGAAATATTGAATGGGAAAATAGACGTACAGTATCTCTCAGTTAATCGATGTTACTTAAATGAGTGGTGTTTACCACTTTATCTGCCGCATGTTATACCAGGGACAGCATAAAAGATTTTTTTGGGGAAAAAAGTCAAAAATAAAGGTGACAGTAAATTGCTTCTGGTTGACCTCTGCGGTTTGGACAAGGCAGTGATAAATGGAAAAGAACGTACATTTTTTTCATTAAATATATCAGCTCTCTTAGTCTTCAGCATTTATAATAACAGTGCCTCCTGAACAGTTACTAAGTCATTAACCTTGTGACTCAAGGACAAAGAGAATATATGATTATCTGTTTTATAACATTAATCAAACTTATATGTAGCAGCAGCCGAGAGAATGAGCAGTCTCACTTGCTGCCTCTGACTCTTTATCTCAGCTTGTGCTAGGACATTTTACATGAGATTGCTCAGCAATTGCCTTAAATTGCATGCACTGTATACTCCTATCTTAGGTAACAGATTCATACGTCTATTCCCTTGGCAGTTTTCTGAAAGCACAAAAAAAAGGGGTTCTGATAAGTCTGACCTAACAGTGCTTTTGTCGCGTTATTAAAAGGAGCCTTTTGACTTCTTGGTGTTGTTATCAGAACAATCGGCTAATTTAAGGAACTTTTCAAAGATCTCCTCTGACCTCGGACAGCATTTTAAGTTTTCTAGCCGTGTTGAGTGGGTTATTTCACATCAGACTTGACTTCATACAAAATGTGGTCAATTCAATTAAATATATATATACAATATATTGAATTCAAAGACTAAATTAAAGCACTGTTCACTTGTTCAGGGAACAGCTGGTCTTTGAAACTTCAAAAGTTATTTATTACCTTACATGCTTATATAAATGTTGGCATTTTCTCTTCCTCATTTTATTCTGTATCTAAGACCCTTTAACTATTTAACGATCGCTCTACGCCAATTGCGTGGACGCAACGGCAGCCCCAGGAATGCCGAGCGTGCAGTCCTGGGGGGCGAAGAAGAAGATCGTGCACACCAATGCACGCGCATCTCCGCATCAATGAAGGAGCTCCGGTCCATCATCGGTCTCCCAGCAGCGATCACCAATAGGAGACTGTTAGGCGGCTAAACCGCCATCTATTTACAGTGTACAGTGCTGCGATCTACAGCAGCGCTGTACTGGGGACAGCCGTGTGACATGGCTGTCCCCCTGGGAGGCTCAGGGGTGATCGGCTGTCATAGGCTGATGCCTATGACACCTGATCACAGTGATTGGCTGGCGGGAGGAGGGAGGGAGGCAATAGAATAATAAAAAAAATAGCAAAATGTATTTACAAATAAATGTAATAAATATTTGTATAAAAATAAATAAACACCCCAGCCAGGATCAGAGCCCACCAACAGAGAGGTCTGTTGGTGGGCAGAAAAGGGGGGGGGGATCACATGTGTGCTGAGTTGTATGGCCCTGCAGCGAGCACTTAAAGCTGCAGTGGCCTAATTTGTTAAAAATGGCTTGGTCACTAAGGGGGTTTAAGCCCGTGGTCCTTAAGTGGTTAAAGGGAACCTTAGGTGACATGTGACATGATGAGATAGACAAGTGTATGTACATTGGCAAGCACAAAAATAACTAGACTGTGTTCCTTTTCTACTTTCTCTGCCTGAAATAATTTTATAGTCAACTATGCAGCTGACAGTTTATCTCCAGTCGGGGCCCAGTCGAAATATAGTATCTCTGACTGATAAGGAATTACAGCCATTAAACACTTTTCTGGCAGAAAATTGAGCTTTTAAGAGCAAGGCATATATATAAAAGGTCAACAGACTGTGTCACAGAGCTGAGGCAAGACAATAAATCTAGTTTTTTTTTTGTTTTTTTTTAAACATAACATAAAGCTGTGGGATATCTAAAGATCATTTTTAGGCGAGGGACATATCGGCAAGGGACATATCGGCTGCTAGGGGCTGGGGAAAGCCCTGTGTAAGTAGATGTCATTTTATTTTGCAGCTTGGCCATTCCTTTTATATTTTCACCTTTGTTAATAACTGGACATAAATGAAGAGACATTGACCTGAATTCACTAAGCTTATCTCCTGTCTTTAATAACGTTTCTAGAGTTATCACCATGGTGATATGGCATGTAGTATTCAAAAAAGATTTTACTTCAGGCAAATCTAAAGTTAACTCTTCTGTCTTTAAAGAGGAACTCCAACCAAGAATTTAACTTTATCCCAATCAGTAGCTGATACCCCCTTTTACATGAGAAATATATTGCTTTTCACAAACCGACCATCAGGGGGTGCTGTATGACTGATAGGGCCTGATTCACAAAGCGGTGCTAACAGTTAGCACCCTGGTGAAAAGCCCTTTATCACGCCTAAACTCAGTTTAGGCATGATAAGTTTAGGTGTGATAAGTTTAGGTGTGATAAGTTTAGGCATGATAAGTTTAGGTGTGATAAGTTTAGGCGTGATAAGTTTAAGCACCAACTGCGTTAGCACCGCAGTGCACAGCTGATCAAAAGTTTTGCGCTAGCAAAGTCTGGTGCACTTCGCATAGAGTTTAATGGCGCTGCTTTGCGTGCGGGACTTTGCACGCTATCTACACTTATCTAAACTTAGCATGCCTAAACTTATCACACCTAAACTTATCACACCTAAACTTATCACGCCTAAACTGGCTTTTCACCAGCGTGGTGCAATGGTTATCATGCCTAAAGTCTCTAACTGGGTTAGCACCGCTTTGTGAATCGAGCCCATATTGTGGTAAAACCTTCTCACAAGAAGCTCTGAGGGCCGCGGTGCTCCTGGCAAACTGCCACAATGTAACAAGGTTCACAGACAGGAAATAGCTGTTTACAGCTGTCTCTAACGATCAAAACAGCTAGGAGCAGCTACATAACCTGCCCACAGTAAAAATGTCACCATGTGATACATGTCAGAATGTAAATCGGGGAGAGGAAAGATTTTACAATGAACAAACACTGACTAATTCATTTATACATAATTATTGTAAAAATGAAGCACTTTTTTTATTACATTATTTTCACTGGAGTTCCTCTTTAAGTTAACTCTTCAATCCTTAAAATAACTCCAGAATTCTAAAGTTAAGGACAGAGTGCTTCGGCACTAGGGCAATCTCAATAGAATTTATAATTGTGTCCTGGTGTAGAATCAAATCTCACAAAGGCTACATCCAGTGAGGTAATAATATCTGAGTAGTGGCTTTCTAAAGGACCTTCAGCACAAACCATGGTGTACCTCCATCACCCCTTCATTAAAGAGACACTGAAGCGAAAAAAAATATATGATATAGTGAATTGGTTGTGTACTATGAATAATTACTAGAAGATTAGCAGCAAAGAAAATATTCTCATACTTTTATTTTCAGGTATATAATGTTTTTCCTAACATTGCATCATTCTATAATATGTGCAGATTACACAACACTCAGCATTCAAAATGAGTCTTTCAGAGCAGTCTGTGAAGTAATGACCTCTCCTCTAGCAGAGGAAAAGTAAATAGTCCAGGAACAGTTGAGATAATAAAAGTCAGATAACAGCCCTCTCCACGACTAACTTAGTCGGAGAGCTTAATGGCTTGTTTGCATAGAGATAACAACTGGAGTTTCTCAACTCTTCCTGTACTGGAAACAATTACACTGATCTATCTGATCTTAATGTTTTATTTCTTAGCTGTGCTACACATACAAATCATAATATCATCATTTTTTTTCGCTTCAGCGTCTCTTTAAGAGTTGTAAGTATCTTTGTGTTTACAAAGCCATATATACAACACAATCCAAAGCACACAAGAACAATCAAAAGTTATGGTTTTTAAGGTCCGTACACACGCCGGACTTTAGGCAACGACGGGTCCGTCGTTGCCTCCCGCTGGGTGGGCGTGCCAGCGACAGTCCGGCGTGTGTACGCTCTGTCGTCAGACTGATACGGCTGTTTCTGAGCGATCCGCCGGAAACAGCCGTATCAGTCTGACGACAGAGCGTACACACGCCGGACTGTCGCTGGCACGCCCACCCAGCGGGAGGCAACGACGGACCCGTCGTTGCCTAAAGTCCGGCGTGTGTACGCTGCTTTATGCTAGCAAGCAGAAATGCCGGCTCTCACTCAGCAACACCAACTATAAAAATAAATAAAAATCTTTATTCAATGATTTTGTGGATCCAATGTGAAGAATAGCAATTATCTTAAAGTCTTGCAACATGTATTCTTTTTTTGTTTTTTTATGCATGTTTACCAGCTTTGAACATGTATTCTTTTAAACCTATTAACTATAATGTATTAATATTATGTGTGTGTGTGTGTTTGTGTGTGTGATGCCTTGCTGCACCAATATTTATTAAGCTCACTGTTTAGTGATAACGCTGAATAATGCTATAACTTTGACAATAGATAAATAGGGTGACAGACAACAAGGTAGAAGGTACAAGACAACATCATGCAATGGCATTGGTCCGCCACCTATTAGCAAGAGGGTAGTGCCTTGCAAGGGAAAGACAGCAAATGTTTCCCTCTCTGAAAGCACTTTGCCCACTGTTTGAAGTGATCGGGTTGTGTCCACCAGAATAGCAAAACAATCAGACAACAAGTACCTTCTTAGGTATATGGGGTCTTCTACTAGACCTCTTACACATAGGTAGTGGTAGGTTTGTGTATTATTATTTTTTCATTAAAGCTGGTGTTTTTTATTTATATTTAAGTTGATTGACATCTTTGAGGTTTTTCTTTCTGGACTCCCATCTTGATCTATACTGTACACTTTATTGAAGGCTCTCGTTACCATGATTGCAGTAAAGTCCATCCAGAATGTCTTAAAACGTTCCTCCATCTCACCTGAATGATCTTCTCATCTTGCTTGTAACGTGATAACCTCCATGTTGATTGCAGGCCCAGACAGATGGAAGTTGAAATTGTATTCTTATAGCATGGAATACCGATTGCTGTTTGTTTGTCCTACTCCTAACTTTGAATTCCCAGCTCTCAACTGACAAATCCTGGTGGCCAGGAAACAACGTGGCTATGTGGTCTAGCCACGTTGTTACATTGGTTGCGAAAGCAAAGTAAAAAGAAGGCAGATGCTACGTCTCTTTAATCAAGCTAAACTTGCACATTTATGATACAATCCCCTAGCTGATCAATCAATCGGAAATGATCTGTCATGTCCATTAACAGCCAAATTCCTGCTAGCCAATCCAATCAGATTGATGGGAAAGTTGACGAAATATTAATTGGTTAGCAAGAATTTGGCCGATAATGTGCGCAACCAGTCATTTCCAATAGATCATTGCGGCAATCGGAAACAAATGATTGGCCACAGGATTGTATCATTAATGGCCATTTGAATAGAAGCCTGCAACCAATAGAGAGGGCATTGTGCAGCAAACTAGATGATAAAATTCTTTAAAGGCTCACTATTGTAAAAAATTGTAACATGAAAACTACACACATATACAATGTACATTTGTACTATAGTAATCTGTACTATAAATTACTTTTTTCTACGTATTTGTCACTTACAAAAAGAATTTACTGAATGGCAGTTGCTTAGTCCAACTGCCAAACAGTCTCCATTGAGTAGGGAGGCCAGACGGCATCTTTGTGTAGATCCTTTCCAGGGAGTCCATTCAAAAAGAATAAAGGAAATATTGCAAATCCACCACGAGGAGAAAGACTAGACTAAAACTTGTGCATTTAGTGTATATGTGTACCTTATCCGTGTGTGTTTACATATATTCTACATTTTACAGTTTTCAAGGATAGTGGTTCATTAACTCATTACAAGCTTCAGTAGAGTAATCTTGTTTGAGATAAGTGCATTGCTTTTGATCTCAATCAGCAGAACCGATTGTGCTGTAAATTCTTGATGTGCTTTGATCTTTTTCTACTAGCAGAAAATTTGAAAGCTGAAAGCAGAAATCCCCTGTTATTGTCTCACACTGCCCCCCCCACCCCCTAGTGACAAGTGGCCATAATACACTTTACAGCAGTACTAATTAGAAGATAGGACATGTTACAAAGAAGAAATGAGAACAAACTCGGAAAATAAATTGACCTGGAGCACTTGCAAGCCTCTAAATAAATTGGCTGCTAAAGGATTAAGAAAGCTGCACAATGACTTAGAGCTACTCCAGAAAGATGTTGCTGCAATCAAGAAGGAAAGAGGCTAAAACAATAATGTACAGTGCAGGCCACTTAAACTGCTTCTGAACCTGTAGCTAAATGTTTCAATTTACACAAACAAACAGATTGCTGATTGCTCCTTTTTGAATACACACACTTCAAATCAGTTCGATCAACACAACTCACTCCAGTGCTGCGTTGCTGTGTCCTAGTGTCAGGAAAAGCACGTGTCAAGCTGCACTTTGGTAAGGTGGATGTGCTGGAGCTTTCTCTGAGTCTAGAAACATGAGCAGAATAGTACTACCGTAGTGCATGGAACTGCTATACTTTAATTTAAAGTGAACTTCAGCTGAATCTTGGGTCAAAAAGAAAATACTCACCGAAGAAGAGGAAAGTCTTTGGATCCTATAGAGGCTTCCTCCTTGCCGCCAGTGGTGGGCCGAAATTTCGCATATGTGACATTTTGCATCGAAATTATGCATCGTAATCGTAATGCGAAATTTCAGAAAAAATCGTAATTCAGTTTGTATGAAATAGCAATATTTCTTAATAAACTTTGTGGCGACTTTGGCAATTAATAGCAAAGGCTTCATACATGCTATCGCTAACAAAATTGCTATATATGTTAAAGAGACTCTGTAACAAAATTTTCATCCTTATTTCTGCTATCCTATAAGTTCCTATGCCTGTTCTAATGTGCTCTGTCTAACTGCAGCCTTTCCTATTTGCACAGTGGCTATGTTATCTCTGTTATATGATCTAATCTTCTCTCCTCTGTCGGGCTGAGGCAGTCAGGCTGGAATGTGCTGTGCTGCTTGTGATTGGATAGAAGCTATACACACCCTCTCCAGGCCCCCTGCACACTCTGTATGATTCACACACTGAGCTTACTCTCAGCGTATCACTTGCTCTGTCTTTTGTTTGTAAACACTGGATAAAAACGGCAATTACAAGCCAGGATTGCAGCAGGGAGAGGCAGAAACAGCACAGAGGGGCCCAGGAGAACATAATGAATAGAATGGTATGCTTTTTATTGTAAGAATTTTAGAGTACAGAGGAGAATAGTGGGTACAAGGGAAATAGTGGGTACAAGGGAAAAAAATTTTTTCAGAAAGATCGATTTTAAAAATGCAAAGAAAAAAGGTTTTTAAAGGAAACCAGAAATGAGCGCTTTGGCACAAAATAAACATATCCCCCGAAAGATTTTACAAAATAAATACTATACCTGGTATTTTCACAGCTCTGGTGTGCCGATTTTTGTGTTGTTTTTTTTGCTAAAACTCCGTGCAAAACACAGTTCATCAGAAAAGCATATTATTTAGTGGGCTGTGTGCAAAATTAAATCACCATTTCTAAAAAAAAACCTCTTATGACTAATAAATATAGATTTAAAAAAATAGCTCCTTTCTCATCACCAGCAGCTCCTCAGATCTCATAACAGCTCTCTGTGATGCTGCAGTACACAGAACAGGAAAGCAGAGCCAGAAGGGGGCAGGCTTGGGCTTGAAAATATATCAGAGAAGACAGACTCAGCTATAATGATTCCTGAGCAAAGCCAGACTGAATGCTCAGTCGGGGATTTTATCAGGGCCGATAACAAGCAGGCTGAGCAGTGAAGGGTTAAACAGGGAGCAGGTTATGCGTTTTCTCTAATGTTCCCACTGATATATATGGTAAATATATGAGGGGGCTTCATCTCTGGTTCACTTTAAACTGTAATTTTTCAGTTCTAAAAATGATTTTTACTTTGCATTTTTAAAATCAATTTTCTCAAAAACTACAAGGTCTTTTTGGAAAATTCTTTTTTTGACTTGTACTATTCTCCTTAACATATGTAGCAATTTTTGTGTCAATAGCATGTATGGGGGCTTTGCTATACACTGCGAAAGTTGGCATGAAACAATGCGAAAATTAAGCCAAATTTTATGTGAAATCGTCATTACGTATAGGCGTAGAATTTAGTTATAGGGGTGAAATTACGAATGACTATGCCAAATCAATTGAATTTACAAATCGTAATTACGTATAGGCGTAATTGTGAAAATGTACTCGAAATGTTGCGTAATCGTAATTAGCTGATTACGATGATCACTACTTGCCACTGCCTCTCTGGAGCCACACGAGCAGCTGCAGTTCGCTGCACAGATGCAACCATACTTGTGTAGGCGCTTGTTCTTGAAGAGGAACCCTTAATCAGATTTTCCAACAGGTCTTGGGCAGAAATATTTGTTGGGTCCGCGAGAAGCAAATGGGGAAGCCTTGTTTAGAGATGGGCCGAACGGTTCGCCGGCGAACGGTTCCCGGCGAACTTCGGTGGTTCGCGTTCGCCTCCCGCAGGCGAACGTTTCCGGAAGTTCGGTTCGCCCCACAATGCACTATGAGGGTCAACTTTGACCCTCTACATCACAGTCAGCAGGCCCAGTGTAGCCAATTAGGCTACACTAGCCCCTGGAGCCCCACCCCCCTTATATAAGGCAGGCAGCGGCGGCCATTACGGCCACTCGTGTGCCTGCATTAGAGAGAGTAGGGCGAGCTGTCTCTCATAGGGAAAGATTAGTTAGGCTTAGCTTTTCCTGGCTGCATACCTGTTCAGTGATCCTGCCATTGCATACCTGTTCTGTGAACCCACCCACCACTGCATACCTGTTCTGTGATCCTGCCACTGCATACCTGTTCTGTGAACCCACCCACCACTGCATACCTGTTCAGTGATCCTGCCACTGCATACCTGTTCTGTGAACCCACCCACCACTGCATACCTGTTCAGTGATCCTGCCACTGCATACCTGTTCTGTGAACCCACCCACCACTGCATACCTGTTCAGTGATCCTGCCACTGCATACCTGTTCTGTGAACCCACCCACCACTGCATACCTGTTCAGTGATCCTGCCACTGCATACCTGTTCTGTGAACCCACCCACCACTGCATACCTGTTCAGTGATCCTGCCACTGCATACCTGTTCTGTGATCCTGCCACTGCATACCTGTTCTGTGAACCCACCCACCACTGCATACCTGTTCAGTGATCCTGCCACTGCATACCTGTTCTGTGAACCCACCCACCACTGCATACCTGTTCAGTGATCCCGCCACTGCATACCTGTTCTGTTCAGTGAACAGTTTGGTGTGTCAGTGTGAAGCAGTACCTTAATTACACTCCCTGTTTGATGTATACACATGCAAGATGTTTTAAAGCACTTTAGGCCTGTCATTTAGCATTCAATATGATTTCTGCCCTTAAAACGCTGCTTTGCGTCAAATCCAGATTTTTCCTGGGGACTTTTGGCGTGTATCCCATACCGCCATGGCCCCCTCCAGGTGTTAGACCCCTTGAAACATCTTTTCCATCACTTTTGTGGCCAGCATAATTATTTTTTTTTTCAAAGTTCGCATCCCCATTGAAGTCTATTGCGGTTCGCGAACGTTAACGCGAACCGAACCTTCCGTGGAAGTTCGCGAACCTAAAATCGGAGGTTCGGCCCATCTCTAGCCTTGTTAGGTAAGTATTTCCTTTTTGGCCTAAGCTTCAGCTCAGGTACACTTTAAACTATCAAAAACAAACAGCCTGAAAAAGTCAATGGGCTTGATTCACAAAGCGGTGCAGTTAGCACGCTGGTGAAAAGCCCCTTATCACGCCTAAACTCAGTTTAGGCATGATAAGTTTAGGCGTGATAAGTTTAGGCGTGATAACTATAGCGCCAACTGGGTTAGCACCGCAGTGCACAGCTGATCAAAAGTTTTGCGCTAGCAAAGTCTGGTGCGCGAAACGTCGCATAGAGTTTAATGGCGCTGCCTGGCGCGCGGGACTTTGCGATCTAAACTTATCACGCCTAAACTTATCACGCCTAAAGTTATCATGCCTAAACTTATCATGCCTAAACTGAGTTTAGGCATGATAAAACGGTTATCACACCTAAAGTCTTTAACTGGGTTATCACCGCTTTTTGAATCGAGCTCAATGTATACTTCGCGTCCTAAGAATACAATCTGAGCTTTTGTATGCCTGGCAGCCTGGGTCTGTTATTCCTTTCAGGGTTGACTGCCAAAATAAGCTAGAGTTATTGGTAGTTAAAAGGAAAACTCAATTACACGACTCTTGGTGGCCCTCCTATATCTGAACAACTCTCAACACTTCTTTGTTTGAAGTTGCACATTTTGCCAGTACATGGTTTTTCTGAAGAAAAATAAGATAGCTTTAGTTGGATACCTTTTTCTGTCCTCGAAGACATTTTCATCAATGCTGTACAGTAACTTCTTCCGTTCTAACAGCTCTAATGAGTGAAGATTGCCACTAATAAAATGCCCAGGAATCTCTTAATCACTTAACGACCGACTAACACTGATAGGCGTCGGCAGGTCGCAGTGGTGTTTCCATGGAAACGTTACATGTCAGTTCACGGAGGGTGTCTCCGTGAACAGCTTGCGAGCCGCCATAAAGGAGATCGGCGATCCCCGGCCTCTGATTGGCCGGGGGTCGCCGGCATCTGATAGGCTGAAGCCTATCAGAGGCGGCACAGGATGGTGATGGGATGGAGGAGAGGGAGGGAAGGAGAGGGAGGGCGGAATAGCGCTGCGGAGGGGGACTTTGAGGAGCCCCCCCGCAAGGCACAAAGCAGCGGCGTCGATCAGACCCCCCCAGCAGGACTTCCCCCTAGTGGGGAAAAAAGGGTCTGTCGACCTGCCTATTACACGATCTGTGCTGCGGGCTGAAGAGCCCACACAGCACAGATCAATCAAAACTGGCCTGGTCCTTATGTGGTTAATTCAGTTCAAGAAAGACAGTGAGTAACCTTGTCTACAAGCCTTACCACAAAAAAAACTGTGCATTTGTAACACTAGATGACTAGATGTGCTTTAATCTTATTGATATGATTGTGTTACTGTATAACAATGTCCCAAACCTGATTGTAGTTCTGTCTAGCATCAGGAGCATTTCAAACGTCTGTTCACAAAGTGTTTAAGTGTTGCAAATTGTTGAACGTTGATTGCTGTTTGTTTGTTATCGCTCAATAAAGAGCTTTGTTGGGGAAAAAGAATTAAGCTAAGGTACCTTACATATTTCTTTACTTTTAGGTTCGCTTTAAGTTAAATCCCTAAATAACAGCAGTGCCACCATGTGGACAGATTAACAACTGAAATGCATTTGAGGACATTTCAGATTATGATACATTTTTGTAGGAAAAGGGGGGTATTTGAGGTTAGAAAAAATAGCAACAGCACAGATAGTCATGTTTGCTGAACTACATATTTTAGGCTTTTGATAGACTAATAGATAATAATAGACTATGGAAGAGACTGAATAGCCCTCATACTAAAAAGCAACACTGCATGCTGGGCAGCACGGTGGTGTAGTGGTAAGCGCTCTCGCATTGCAGTGCTGGGTCCCCGGTTCAAATCACAGCCAAGTCAAATCTGCAAGGAGTTTGTATGTTCTCCCTGTGTCTGTGTGGGTTTCCTCTGGGCATTCCAGTTTCCTCCCGCATCCCAAAAACATACTGATAAGTTAATTAGCTTCCCCCTAAAAATTAGCCCTACACTACGATACATGCACTACACCATATAGACATATGACTACAGTAGGGATTAGATTGTTAGCTCCTCAGAGGGACAGTTAGTGACAACACAATATATACTCTATACAGTGCTGTGTAAGATGTCGGCATTATATAAAGACTAAATAGTAATAATAATACTAATATACTGTAGTTTGGCTTCTTAAAGGGGAACTCCATTGAAAATAACGTATAGAAAAAAAGTGCTTACATTTTACAATCATTATTTATAAATGATTTAGTCAGTGTTTGCTCATTGTAAAATCTTTCCTCTCCCTGATTTACATTCTGACACTTACCACATGGCGACATTTGTACTGCTGGCAGGTGATGTCAGTGGAAGGAGATGCTGCTTGCTTTTTGGGCCGTTGGAAACAGCTGTTATTTCCCACAATGCCACAAGGCTCCCACAGTGTGATGTCAGCACCATGGTCCTGACATCACACTGTGGGAGAGGTTTCACCACAATATCAGCCATACAGAAGCCCCTGATGATGAGGAAAAGATTTCTCATGGGAAAGGGGTTATAAGCTACTGATTGGGATGAAGTTCAATCCTTGGTTACGGTTTCTCTTTAAAACAGAAGGTGGTTGTGATAATCCAGCTTTAAGCGAACAGCTGTGGTTTCCCATGATGCATCACTCCCAAATATGCAAGTCATCTTTATGCCCCTAAAACCAAGGACGCAACCAGAACCACTGTATAGTGAGTATATACATTTTACAGCGTTCCATCAATCCAACATGCAAACAGCCATGGTTTCATCCGTGCATGGCATGGATTGATATGGCTCTCTGTGACTTGGACCAGTACTACAAAATACCCAGAGAGCTGGTTTTAGGGGCAGAAAGGAATGCTTTGCATATTAGGGAGTAATGCATTATGGGAAACTACAGTTTCTCACTTAAAGCTGAATTATCCCAAATACCTTCTGTTTTAATAAGATAAAATTATACCTAGCGTTGCTTTTTAGCGGGAGGGCTTTTCTGTCTCTTTTGGCCCATTATATTTTCGTAGTGGTTCTGGGTAATCATGAGATATCTGGGTATTCTGTAGTTCGGAAAAGGGATTTAACACCAGGTTAAAGTTTGAAAAGAATAGTCTTTTGTTGTTGTTGTTTTTTCCATCAACATCCATGTATGTGATGTTTTCATTTGAAAAAAAAAAAAAAAGCATTCTTTAGTCAGGCAGCAGTCTTTAATGTGAGGACTGTAAGGAGATCAGACTGATGAGGTGGGAGCAGGGCGAGTTTTAGACTTTTTGCTGCCTGAGGCAAACTTGTGAGAATGCGCCCCCTCCTCAGTCAGTAAAACACAACAGTGCCACCTCCTTCGTTCTGCTGGGCAAGTCACTGCTGCTCTCCTACCTCCCCCACTCACTGTCAGACTCCTCACACAGCACAACATGCTGATCCACCCTACAGCCTGTAGCGTGGATCGGGGGGTTGGCCCTAGAGCTGCGCAGCCCCACTCGCGGCTATGTGGACTGAGCAGCCGCGGCCAGCTCATGCAGTCATGTTTGTAGAGGCAGGAGAGCCCGACCCAGGGCGTGGGGTCGGGAGCCGGCCCGGGGGGCTATTGAGCGGCGGGGACCTGGCAGAACGGCACGGAGGGCGCGGACGGTGTCCTCCGTGCCTTAAAATATGATGCAGGTATTTTACTTTTTGTTAATTTGGCCTCGGAAGTCCTTTACCGCCGCCGCCCCCAGTCACAGAGCACGCGCGTGCACCCGACGCGCACCTGACGAGCGTGCCCACCGCCGCACGCAACTGCCTGCTCACCCACCTCGCTCTTTGGTCCCTCCAGCAGCCC